>NW_019396097.1:0-4163 GCF_000591075.1 Eurytemora carolleeae | reverse complement strand
TGTTAAAACAAATTCGAAATATAAGGAAGACGATTGTTCCGACTCAAATGCCGATGTTAATTCCCTGGATGTGTGTGTACACTGAATACACAGAATCCTTTTCCGCCATACAACACACCCCACATGTCAAATCTCCGCTCAACCTAGCTCCCGCTTCACCAGTCAGTCAGCGGAAAACACTCACGAGATTCACAACTCCGTCTCAACCCTGGCTCCTTTGTGATGATGATTCAGATACGGAACCAACAACAGAAGACACTGCTTACACCTAGCTCCGCGCTCCACAAAGTTCCAGAGATCCGGGCGGAACCAGACTTCCTTCCATTATCCTGTATACAGGATAAGTCCGCAATCTCTCCCTCCCACAGGAGAAGGTAACAATAGTTCGCTCCGCAGGAGAAGGTAACAATAGTTCGCTCCGCAGGAGAAGGTAACAATAGTTCGCTCCGCAATGTTCCAGAGATCCGGGCGGAACCAGACTTCCTTCCATTATCCTGTATACAGGATAAGTCCGCAATCTCTCTCCCTTAGACTAAGCCTAGTTGTGAGAAAGCCTGCCGTCAAGATTGATGATCTGCATCACCATCATGAAGTTCTACAAACACCTTCCAACCGATATTCGTCTATAGTTTCTTTATTAATTTCTATACCAGCCAATTTAAGCCCCACTCGGGAAAATATTTCATAACCTTTTGTTTTTATAAATAAAGATTAGAAATACCGTTAGATCTCTTTTATTTTATCATATTGACTTTTAAAGTCAACAATATTGTATTGACCAATGACAGCCTTGAAAATGAATTCTATCCCATGAGAGAAAGCCGCAATTTCTAACAAATAAAGAATCTCGAGATTAGCAAAAAGAGAGGTTAAGCATTAATCCTAATATCCACCACTCTAAAGTTCCCAGCTCTGTTTACATAAATCTAGCGCACAGCTCAGTTTTTCACCAATTTGAAGTTTGAACGCCCCATTGTTGAGATTAAACACCCGGAGTTCAATATTGTCGATGATCAGTCAGAGGATTAAAGTGTATTTTTGCAAATCTGGCATTTCATTCCCTCTTTTCATCGAGGTTCACTTAAAATTACTCTTAAGTCCCTTAATAAATGTTTGATATGTTATACATGTACATTTCCCTACATTCCCCCCTCTATAGGAAGAAGTTTCCCTCCCTCCCTCCCCCTAATAGACTGGATTTTAAATTCTTTAATGTCCGACGAAATTGAGGTTTTTGTGGAGAAAACCCATTGAAGGGGTAATTCAAGAGACAAATGGAAGCAGTTCAAAACTTAACCATCAATCTCAATAGAATTAATTTTACATACTTTTATCTTTCCATTCTTGCCTCTCTTCTTTGTGGATTTTTTTTCTCTTATTCTTTTATTCTTCTTTGTTATTTTCTTCTTTTACATGATCATTCTTTCTTGTAAATTCTTGTTTTAAGTTTTCTATTTTATTCTTGTTTTTAGTTTTCTATTTTATTCTTGTTTTAAGTTGTTTTAAGTTTTCAATTTTATTCTTGGTTTTAGTTTTCTTTTTTATTCTTGTTTTTAGTTTTCTATTATATTCTTGTTTTTAGATTCCTAATTTGTTTCTTGTTTTCATCACCTATATTGTATTCCTGTTTCTATCAAATTTTTGTTTTTAGTTTTCTAGTTTCTTCTATAGGCTTATTTATCACTTTATCTGTCATAAAAACTAATTTTAAATACTTTCTATCTTTCCATTTTTGTCTTTCTCCTTTGTTGATTTTCTTCTTTTTTGTGACTATGCGTTCTCTGTTAATTTTGTTTTTAGATATCTATCTTTTCTTTCCTATCTTTTAGATATCTATCTTTTCTTTCCTATCTTTTAGATATCTATCTTTTCTTTCCTATCTTTTTAGATATCTATCTTTTCTTTCCTATCTTTTTTATATTTTACTAAATGTCCTGTTTTTTAATTTTCTACTTTTTCATAATTATTCTTTCTCGTAAAGCATTGTTTTTATTTTTTCATTCTTATCTCTTTTTATAATTCCTTTTTCTTTTATCTTTACTTTCCTTACTTTGTCTTTACATCTCAATTTTACATCTCAATTTTACATCTCAATTTTGCATCTCAATTTTACATTTCAATTTTACATCTCAATTTTACATTTCAATGTTACAATTGAATTTTACATCTCAATTTTACATTTCAATTTTACATCTCAATTTTACATTTCAATTTTACATCTCAATTTTACATCTCAATCTTAAATTTCAATTTAGTTTACGAATACCTTATGCTTATCACCCGTACATCTTTTATCTTATCTATATTAATAAAGTTGTAGTGTAATCTCTGTTTGTCCGATCATAACTCAGGAACCCCTGGACAGATTTGCCTCAATATTTCATGGGAATCTCGGGAGAGCCACGGGAATGTTCTTAGCTTAGTTTTGAGATTTGAGGGGTTCGATTTTTATAGCGAAAATTTAGTTCTCTAGTAAAATTGACGAAGTGCGGGTAAACGGCGGGTGTAACTATGAGTAACCTGGACATCGCCGGGTTCCTAAGCTAGTATTATATAATGAGATACTACAATTTTAACAAAAGCAGGCATAGGGGGGGGATTAATTTTTCCTTGCACGAGTGACGAAGGGGAAATGATATTTACTCAGGGGGGGGGGGTACAGTGCAAAGAATACAGGGGGAGTGAGGGGGGGTATAACATAATGTTTCTATGAAAAGAAAATATGAAGTTATATTTATAAAAGTGGGATTGCATGAATAAAATTCATTATTACATCTCCAGAAATATATTTTTCAATAGATTTCTATCATTCATTTATCTATCGGTGTATCTATCAAGTCTGTCTCTCATCTATCTAATATTCTATCCTTTCATCTATCATTTATCTATTTATCTCTCTCTTGCTATCTATCTATATTTCTCTATTTATATCTATCTCTAACTATCTATCTTTCTTACTATATCTACTTTTATCTAATTATTTATCCATTATATTCTATATCTATTTCTATCTATTCATTTATCCAACGATCGGTTTATCTATTCACCTATCCATTTGTCTCTCTATATCTATATATCTATCTATATCTATATATCGGTATATCTATTAATCTATTTATCTACCTCTCAATCTATCTGTCTATATATCTATCTATATCTATCTATCTATCTATCTATCTATCTATCTATCTATCTATCTATCTATATATCTATCTATCTATCTATCTATCTATCTATCTATCTATGTATCTATCAATCTATCTATCTATCTATCTATCAAGATCTATCTTGTAAGAATATAATAAAATTAATCTCTGACATTACCCGAGGAATAAATAATATTAATAAATCAAAAACAGCAGGAGGTTTAGGCAATAGGGTTAAAGCTAGGGGGCTGCCCCCCCCCCGAAGCCCGTATGCTTTTACAATTAAAAACTCTGAGGGCTGGTCATTGTCGAATAAAACTGCCGACCTAGAAAATATTAATCTAGATTATGCCGATGGCTATGGTTTGCATGTATAATAAAGCTAGAAATATCAAGTTTTATCTAGCTTTAAAGTAATGACTATTAATATCCAGTGGTACAAAAATTCTGATAGATTAGAAAATTCAAACAAGGGTCGAGTCGAGGCCTTTAGTTAATTGTGATTTTTACATTTTATAAGTATCCTTTAAATGTTCTGAATAAAATACAAAAATAAAATTTTCCAGAAATATTTTTTATACATTTTTCGTTGGACTCGACCTTGGTGAAAGGTATGTAATTGTTTGGTTTTAGAGACGTGTTCTAATGAATTGATATCCTAGAAAACGAGTAAAGAACTGAAAAATGTTTTATTTTTTAAAACTCGACAAAAAATACGTATTCACTGTACATACATTTATATTTATTTATATTTATGTATAAAATAATGACGTTATGATGAATCTGATAAAGTATACATGTCTATAGTATATATATATACTTTGCTTGTCTGTTTGTCTGTCTGTTCGTTTGTATCCAATAAACGTCAAAACCGATCGGATCCAACTCCAAAATAATTCAATTTTTATTAAATTTTGTAAATTCACAATTTTTTTTTCAAATCTTCGACCTTTTTTTTGTTTTTGTTTCATAATGTTTACAAGGAGAAAATGTTTAATTGAAATAGAAGATGTGTGC
>NW_019396096.1:256981-373858 GCF_000591075.1 Eurytemora carolleeae | reverse complement strand
GTCAATTCCATAAAATCCCCCTTTAGAAATACGATCGCTCTATATACAAGTGTACAGCGTTAGATACGTAAACATATCGTGATGAACACAACCGAACTGTCTATTAATTGATTAATAGACAGGTCGGTTGTGTACATCTGAGCTAAGCTTCACCTCTTCGTTTTATTACTCTATGTTTAATCTGCTTTTATTTCTCTCATAAACCACAGTTCCTTCGAGTTATCTAGACTAATTACTTTTGAAAAATTTTGATGATAAAACTTTTATTTTTAATAATTATTAAAATGAGACTGGAGTTTTAAAGTTGTTACTAAATGTTCATGTTTAAAGACTGCCGGTTAATGATTAATAATCCTCGGGGGAATTTTCTTACTTTTCATTCATTTCCATCATGATGTCTACCTATTAGTTTTATCTCTCTCATACCCGGCACGCGAATCTTATCCCAGAGAATTTCAACTATTAAACATCATTTTTTCGCCTTTTCTTTTTCATGACTGCTCCGTAAGCTTTAAGGTTGTTGAATTCAAAAAGAATAAACCGAATGCGGGGTGTCCCCCATCACATTGGACGGATCAAAAGCTTTAAATTGGAATTTGAAAAAAAAATCAATTTTAAAGTTTTTCAGGGTATAGCAATTTGTGTGTCGAAAAGCTTTGAGATATTTTAATATGTAACGATTCTCAATATATTAAATATTCAGTTTTAACCCTCACATTCTATTAGAGTAAAATTAATTTTACATTAAAAGGAATTGAGTTTTTGCCACAAACTCTGATTTTATAATTTTAATATCGTTGCAACCCAATGTCGTAGACCTTTAATATTTCAAACTATGAATTCTGTTAGATCAAATAATGTAAGTTTGAAATATTAACGGTTTACATTATAAGGTTGCAAAGATATAGGTTTTACAAAAGCTGAATTTGTGGCAAAGACTAAATTCCTTTGACATGTTTTCTATCATAACTCCATTTTTCTGAAATGCTTTGGAGAAGAAAAAAAGGTTTAAATTTTTAACATTCAATCGTTAAGTTATTAGGTTACAAAGTCGTGCCAGTAATTTTGCATAAATTTTACCTTTTTCTCACGTCTAGATTTTAGTGACATGGTTTTATTAGAAACATATTTGATGTAAATACCTTCTTAATTTTTTTATCTTTCCATTGATTAACAGTGAGAGATAAAAAGTTTGTTCTTGAAGTAGGCTCTCATTAAGCCTTGGATGAGGATAATTTAATTTGAAAACTTGTTATCTAACATTTGAAAACTTGTTAGCAAACATTTGAAAACTTGTTATCAAACATTTGAAAACTGGTTATCAAAGATTTGAAAACTTGTTATCAAACATTTGAAAACTTGTTAGCAAACATTTGAAAACTTGTTAGCAAACATTTGAAAACTTGTTTTTAAACATTTGAAAACTTGTTATCAAACATTTGAAAACTGGTTATCAAAGATTTGAAAACTTGTTATCAAACATTTGAAAACTTGTTATCAAACATTTGAAAACTTGTTATCAAACATTTGAAAACTTGTTAGCAAACATTTGAAAACCTCTGAAATTTTTCATTTTGTATGTATACTAACACTTAGAATATCAAAAAACTATGCTTTAAATTTATATTGAAAAGTAATTATTATGGAATGAAGTTTTTTATTAAAAACTCAAATTTTGCGAAACCTTCGATATTTCAAACTTTAATTTTTTTATCAAACAGAATTCATAGTTTGAAACATCTTTAGTATACGACAGATATATTATATATCTAATTTACATCTATTAGTATTTATATGAGTTAATATGATGTATAATAAACATCTACTAGTCTATATATGAGTAAATACAGATATATTATATATATCTACGATACATCTATTAGTCTTTTTATAAGTATATACAGAAATATTATATATCTAATGCACATTTACTGATCTATATATGAAATATAATATATCCAATATATATCTACTAGTTTATATGTGACTATATACAGAAATATTGCATATCTTATATGCATCTAATAATCTATATGTGAGCATATACAGAAATATAATGTATCTAATATACATCTTTTAGTATATATGTGAGTATATACAGAAACATATATCTAATATACATCTACTACCAAACATCTACTAGTCTATATGTAAGTAAATAAAGAAATATCGTATATCTGATATACATCTACTAGTCTAGATGTAAGTACATACAGAAATATCGTATATCTTATATACATCTATTAGTCTATATATGAGTAGATATATACAGAAATGGGGCTCATCTGTTATTGGGTAAATTGCGTAAAGAGAGACAGGTTCTAACTTATCTTTTTCTGAGTTCTTAGGACTATATATTCCCCCTCCCCTCCCCAGCACCATTCATAAACATTTTCTCTTGTATCCTGTATTCATGGCTGACAACGATCTGTAAAGTATCTTGTATTCATGGCTGAAAAAGATCTGTAAAGTATCTTGTATTTAGGCTGACAACGATCTGTAAAGTATCTTGTATTCATGGCTGACAACGATCTGTAAAGTATCTTGTATTCATGGCTGACAACGATCTGTAAAGTATCTTGTATTTAGGCTGACAACGATCTGTAAAGTATCTTGTATTTAGGCTGACAACGATCTGTAAAGTATCTTGTATTCATGGCTGACAACGATCTGTAAAGTATCTTATTTAGGCTGACAACGATCTGTAAAGTATCTTGTATTTGGACTGACAACGATCTGTAAAGTATCCTGTATTTAGGCTGACAATGATCTGCAAAGTAACTTGTATTCATGGCTGACAACGATCTGTAAAGTATCTTGTATTTAGGCTGACAACGATCTGTAAAGTATCTTATATTTAGGGTGACAACAATCTGTAAAGTATCTTGTATTTAGGCTGACAACGATCTGAGAAAGTTCCTTGCAAGCAGAAAATCCAAGGCAAGCATCATGATAAATGATTATGCAGAGTTAACATAGAAGTGCAAGATCTCAGGAAAAAATAAATTAGAATCCTTTCAAAAGATCCTTAAATAAAAAAATTTGAATTCCAAACTTACTGTAAAAACTTTTGTTTGAACTTAAAGAAACTTATGAAGAGTTTAAATTGATTTAAATCTTCAACGTAAATTATATTTTAGTTAATTCTTCTTGGAAAAGATTCAGTTTTCAGTGTTCAAAGTATGTTGCATACGTGTACACTGTACAGGGGTCCAGGAAACATGACAGTAGAAAGACGACTTTCAGGTTGTCTTTGATCTTTGAAATAATTTGCGCCTTTCATTTCTGAAACTCATTTTACATGCTATAATTCTTTTCATAATAATTACAACATTTCCCTTAGGTCTGACTTTTCCAAAATTTGGTCTACCTTTTTGGAGCTTTCAAAATTACCGGAAATATTAAGAATTTCGTTACGATTTCAATTTATTTGAAATAAAATCAAAATTTTGAAATTCTAATTTTGAAAGCAAAAAAAGGTGTATTTTGCAATTTTCAATTTGTCTGTCAACTGGCAATTTTGTCTGTCAACTGGCATATTTTGTCTGTCAACTGGCAATTTTGTCTGTCAACTGGCATATTTTGTCTGTCAACTGGCATATTTTGTCTGTCAATTGGCATATTTTGTCTGTCAACTGGCATATTTTGTCTGTCAACAGGTATATTTTGTCTGTCTACTTGCATATTTTGTCTGTCAACTGGCATATTTTGTCTGTCAACTGGCATATTTTGTTGGCCCCCTGCAGTACATAAATGCAGGAATTCTCAAATATGGATCTAGCGGATAAATGAATATATGAATACAAGAAAAGAAAACAGTAAAATAATGAAACGTAAACAAAAGATAAAAAACATTAAAGAAAAAACAGAAAATCAAGAAACCTAGAATCGTGTAGAATATTAACAATGCAAACAAAGAACGAAGAATAAAAACTTTAAAAATGGATGTAAAAACAATTGTTGAAAGGGGTACAGGAGGTACAAAAAACATCAGAATAGATGAAGGAATAGTTAAAAAACCAGAATAAAGAAACAAAGAATGTATAAAAGAACAAAGTGAAAATGAAATCAAAAGAAAACAGAAAGTAAAAGAGAAAAATGTTAAAGATTTAAAGAAAAAAGAAAGTTAAATAGTGAAACGTGAAAAAAATAAAAAGAGTTAGAAAAGAATGCAAATGGAATAAAGAAATGTGAAGGAAGAATAGTGAGAGAAAATAAAAAAGCAAATAAAATTTAAAAAATAGAAAAGAGAATGTTAAAAGAATGTTCTGTAGAAGAATAAAGATATATAAAGGGTTTAATGAAAGTCAGGCTGAGTAACGATAGAACAGACTATTCCAGCCTTTTAATCCTATCTCTNGTACATCTTTCTTATCTAACTATCTATAGTACATCTTTCTTATCTATATTCTATACTGAGTTAACATTTTCTCTGGAATTTATTGGAAAGCTTTTATATTTCTGTTTTTTCAAGGTGTAGTTTTTCTTTTTCATGTCTCATATTTTTGTAACATCCACTTCTTTAAGTTTAAGTTGTAAATCAAAATGTTGAAAATTTTTTCCCAGATGTGTCAGACATATCTGATGAAAAGAGCTATGGAATGTATGATTTGATTTGATTTATTTTTAGATTGCTCCGACTTAAAAAAGATTACTTTATGAACAACTGAAATGAAATGTGGAAAATCGAAAATTTGACAAATCCGGGAAATCGATTTACGACTTTTTCGTGAACCACTTGTAAGAGATTTTGGAAAAAACGATCGTTTTTACTGAACGAACGATTTTTTTCCAACAAACTTTCTATAAAAGCTATCGTTTTTTAATGATAGAGCGATTGTATTAAACGAACAATTTTACTGAACGATCGTTCAGTCAGAAAACTAGAAAAATAGATGGAGAATGATCAATAATTTTGAGAACGAACAAAATACTTTTTTTTGGAACAATTGAAAAAAACCGAACGAAAGGGGGCGTTCTGCACGATTAACGTTAGAAATGAAAAACAAATGCGCCCGTTTTTAATCATTAGGACTGTGTCGTTAAAAACAACAGTTTTTGAAAATTGATGGAAAATTCCGTTCACGAACGTACGACGAGACCCTTTTCAAAAAATATTTAATTTTTAAAATATTAAAAACCTTTCAACAGATGGTTATAGTAAGACTGGAGAAATTTCCGTTTATTCTCTAAAGGTTGTAACAAAAAAAAATCGGAAAAATTCCGCCAAAAAACGGAAAAAATTAGACATAATTTAAAGAGTACCATTCCCAATTCACAACGGTACCCTTTAACCCAAAATCTGCTCTACATTTTTTCTTAGAATTAAAGGATTTGCTTTCCTTCTACTTTTTCAATCCTTATATATTTGCAGCAATAAATTACCTGTGCCATTTCAAACTATGAATGTTCGAAATATCAAAGATTTACAGATGTTGCATTAATGGATTTCAAAATTAAATTTGTATAATCTCTAAAACTGTGTATCATGATGGCTGATTAAACTACAGGCCGTGGAAGATTTAGAATCAAGTCCTAGTGGGTCAACACACGATATCAGACACTTAAATCATTCAATTATTCACAGCAGGTAGAACTATACATTTCAGTCAGAACTTTCAACACGCTTTTTAATTCTCAAGCAGCAGATTTCCTAGGAGGAAAAGAGGCAACACCCCCCCCCCCCCCAAAAAAAAATCCAAAATATTTGGTATTTTCTCAGAATAGATTGTTAATAAATTTAATAAATAAATTAAATGTTCTTTAATAAATGTACTTCTTAAATTTAATTCACGGGAAAATAGACATTTGAAATGTTGCCATTTAGAAAAATTGGTAATTAAGAAAATGCTGTTGGGAAAGTTATTTATTCTAAATTGATTATTTCTTTTTCTGAAAAGAAAACTCTTCTAAAATTGTTTTGATGATCCTTTGATGGATTGATATTGAAACGTTTCTCATGTTTTAGAATTTATGGTTCAGTGGAAGCCTTGGAGGGAGAGCAGAGAGTTCAGAGAAATAGAAGGTTTAGAATAGAAACATGTGATCATCCAGAGGTATTATTGATATATTGTTTGCAAACAATAGTCACTAGTCTCTAGTCTCTAGTCTCTAGTCTCTAATCTCTAGTCTCTAGTCTCTAGTCTCTAGTCTCTAGTCTCTAGTCTCTAGTCTCTAGTATCTAGTCTCTAATCTCTAGTCTCTAGTCTCTAGTCTCTATTCTCTAGTCTCTAGTCTCTAAGTCTCTAATCTCTAGTCTCTAGTCTCTAGTCTCTAATCTCTAGTCTCTAGTCTCTAGTCTCTAGTCTCTAGTCTCTAGTCTCTAGTCTCTAGTATCTAGTCTCTAATCTCTAGTCTCTAGTCTCTAGTCTCTATTCTCTAGTCTCTAGTCTCTCTAGTCTCTAGTCTCTAGTCTCTAGTCTCTAGTCTTTAGTCTCTTGATTCTAATCGTTTGTTTTCCTGAGAAAATAAAATTTTCTGAAAGTTTCAAAATATTGGAAAGAAATTCAATTTTAATAAAAATATCCAAATTCTGAGAGTGTTGAGTATTGACAACTTAAAGAAAAATGTTATAAAATATGAGAATATTTGAAAGAATAAAAGAAGCTAGGACGCATATCCTTTACATATTCAAATAAAAGAAGGGATTGTAAAGAAGCAATTTCAAGTTTCTTTTTTTGCAATGGTTTTTAAACATAGAATATCCTTGTTTTCCTTTGATGATTTCTAATTGAGATTTCCCTATAAAAATTTTGATTTTGAGCAGAGACAAGGAAGGAAGGACAAGTTGATAGAATTCTTCTATTTCGGGCATGCACAGTTAACAGTCCTTTTAGAGATCCCTTGATGTTTAAAATTTTACAAAAATTAACATTTTGAACGGATAAAGATTCCTCTTTTCAATATCTTCAGATCTTCTTTGTTTTTAGAAGAAATAAACATTTTTGTTTTATTATTTTTACCCCAAGGAGTGTCCGGATATTCCTCCTACTCCAGTTCTTGAGAACCCGGACCACAGCACTAAATGGTAAATATATTGTTACTGTCGTTGATTAGTATTGTTACTGTCGTTGATTAGTATTGTTACTGTCGTTGATTAATATTGTTACTGTCGTTGATAAGTACAGTCACTGTAGCTTATTTATATTTTACAATCGTTGATTTAATATTGTTACTGTCAATGATTAATATTGTTATTGTCGTTGATTAATATTGTTATTGTCGTTGATTATTATTGTTATGTTGTTGATCAATATTGTTACTGTCGTTGATTAATATTGTTACTGTCGTTGATTGATATTGTTACTGTCGTTGATTATTATTGTTATGTCGTTGATCAATATTGTTAATGTCGTTGATTAATATTGTTACTGTCGTTGATTGATATTGTTACTGTCGTTGACCAAATGGTTACTGTCGTTAATCAATATTGTTACTGTCGTTGGTTATTATTGTTACTATCGTTGATAAATATTGTTACTGTCGTTGATTAATATTGTTACTGACGTTGATTATTATTGTTACTGTCGTTGATTAATATTGTTACTGCCGTTAATTAATATTGTTACTGTCGTTAATTAATATTGTTACTGTCGTTGATTAATATTGCTACTGTCGTTGATTAATATTGTTACTGTCGTTGATCAAATGGTTACTGTCGTAAAACTCTGCATCCACTGTCAATTTTTATTTTCTTATCCCGGAGCTGTCGTTGACCAAAATAAATCTTGTTTTTGACATTCCATCCCTCTGATATTTTCTTTGCACCTGCCCCCCCCCCTTCACCGCCCCCTAGCTTTTTCTATGTGTGATATAAAATTGTTGAGAGAAAGATTTGTGGTATATTTAATTGTATATATGACCTATACAATACATACCACGTAGAACTAACTACAACAAAGTAACGACATTCGAAATATTTACGGAATATTTTTATTTCTAAATTCGTCGAAAATGATGTAAATTACATTAAATACTTTAATGTTTCAAATATGTAGTTTAATATATTGGTCTTTTTTAACTTGTCATACTTTTTTGTCGGTTAAAATTCGTTATTCAAGGTTATCTAGCCAGCATTTGAAAGTTCCAAGTTTTTGAGAAATTTGCAACATTTTTGCAAAACTTTGAATTCCACTTCAACTTTCCACTAACATCAAAGGAGTTGAATTTGTGTAATATTTGTCTTATTTTAATATTCATCATATCTACAGGCTGAGTAAAAAACGGGATCTACACAAGTTTTATACATCATTCTACATCATAATACATCAGGGTTTTTTTTTGTAAAAAAACTATTGAATCCACAATTTGAACAAAATCTTTTGATGTATGAAAGAGACATATAAAAAATCCACGAAAAATAGGCGGAAAAGCGCAACTAGCTACACCGTACTCGTCGATAATGCTGAATAATTTCAAAGGTTCTCGTATTTTAGGTATTATAAATATTTCCTGGGAAAACTGCATAGGAACTATATTGGACAAGATTCTAACAAGAATATATTTATTCTCTCAATATTAGAGGTAAATACAGGGTTACCAAGTAAACATGAGACGTTAAAGGAACTGTCAGCGTAATTTCAAGTGACCCTCCATGCAAAGAAGTCAATACCCGATTTACAACGGTACTCTTAAAACCTTTGTGTGTTTGTATAGTACAGAGATATGTGTGTGTTAACTTATTGAAACCCGCTCGCTGTGTTGAGTTCAGACTGCACGCAGCGAACACTATTCAGGGTAAGCAGCAGAATTCAAGGCAACCAGGTTTCGATAAGTTTACAAACACATATCTCTGTACTCGACTAACACACAAAACATTTAAGAAAGAGGGCTGAATAAATGATGTGCAGTCGTCTCTGAAGTCTTATATTTTTTATATAACACTATATAATAGGCTGGTTGCTAGTATTTCATGGAATTTTAAACTTCAAACTTTACGTAGATATAAGATATTTAATCTATTCTAATGAATTGAATAATTCTAAATCTGCGAAATTATATTTTTACGTGTTTGCAGAAAACTTGAATGTTGTTTAAATCAATCAAGTAAGAAATATCACTGTTTATTAGGGTGTCTCAAAAAACATGAATTCCAAAGTTTTAATTTGAAGTTTTTTGGTAATTGCTAAACTTACAGTAGATGTAAGATAAGAAACACTGAAAATTACACGAAATTCACGAAAAATCAAATTTTCAAATTTTACATGTACATAAGTTAGTGTCTGAGACTTTTTGTTACTATATTTTGACTAAGGAAACCTAGGAGAATGGAAAAACCTGCCTACAGTTACACCCTACTGTTTATTATATTGGTATTTATTTTGTGTTAAAATTGTGTTTTCTTGACATAAAGTCTGAACATTCTAACCAACTGCAGTACGATTAAAGGGCTGAACAATCTAACCAACTGCAGTACGATTAAAGGGCTGAACATTCTAACCAACTGCAGTACGATTAAAGGGCTGAACAATCTAACCAACTGCAGTACAATTTGTATTCCTATGCCATCAGATTCTATAGGAAATAAATACATTCTCTGGAAAAAAGATTTCTTTCTGTTTTATAGTTTAACAAAACAAAGTTTCAACCTTTCTCCTTAGTTATAGTACATCTTTCTTATCTAACTATCTATAGTACATCTTTCTTATCTAACTATCTGTAGTACATCTTTCTGATCTAACTATCTATAGTACATCTTTCTTATCTAACTATCTATAGTGCATCTTTCTTATCTAACTATCTGTAGTACATCTTTCTTATCTATCTTTCTATCTATCTATCTATCTAATATATCTATCTGTAGTACATCTTTCTTATCTATCTATCTATCTATCTATCTATCTATTTATCTATCTATCTATCTATCTATCTTTTTATCTATCTATCTATCTATCTATCTTTATATCTATCTATCTATATATCTATCTATCTATTTATCTATATATCTTTCTATCTATTTATCTAAATATCTTCATGAACTTAAACTCCTCATTTTACATTTATCATTAAATTTCAAATCTTTATTTTCACCAAGTTTTCATGAAACTTTGAGAGAGTAAACACAGAAACTAATCTGACACAAAATTATTAAAAACAAAAATTTATCTCAGCTTGACCAGTTTTCTGAGATAGAGGCCGAATTTAATGAATTTGAGCTTCGTCGCTAAACTACCTACTGCAATTGCTACGGTTCAAATTTAAACCATACTTATACAAAGCTAAAGATTCTGGAAGGATTTAAATCGGTGATTTAAATTTAAACCGTAGGTAGACAGATCAGTGATCACGCCAATTCATTAAATTCGGTTTTCTATTCACTATGGTATGCCAATGTCTAAGTTTGAAAAACAAATGCATAGAATTAATAAATATAAGTAAATCTAATTAGATACCCTGTATTCTGCAGGTAATGATCATAATTTACTTCATGTTGAATATTAAAGTAAATATATCTCATTTATAATTAATTTAATATAAATGAGAAACATGCAATTTTGCCAAATGATCCATACTTTACGTTCTTATAAACATTATTCATGTATGTCATTGAAAACAATTAGTTCTGCAAAAACAGAATTATTATTTTCATTATTTTCAAACCCAACCTTGCCTCTCTCTTTAGTCATTTTATAAAGTAAACCAACAATTAAAAATAATCAATTTTCAAAGATTCTTCAATTATTAAATTCTGAAAAGTATTTGAATTCCTGAAGTTTTATTTTAAACCTTCTTCACCCATCTTTTAAAGTTTATAAAATTTGATTACAACGAAAATGAAACATAAAAACATTTAAAAAACAATAAACAAATAAATTGAATCTTACAAACCAATACTTAGAAAGGCTCAGTAAACTAAACCGTACAAATAAACTTTACGATATTACAATTTACAACAAAATGATATTAAATGGAAATCATTTATTTGTATCGAATTTTTCGCCATCAAACTTAGCGTTATTTTCCCAAACTACTATAAACTCACATGTATGAATTGTTTAAAAATAGTCCAGTTATTTTTTTGTTGTTGAATGGATAAACTTTCTTTTCACTCTACACCGACCAAGGAGTGTGAAATATAAGGGAGATAAAAACGACGCGGTCCGCCCTACCATATGATTATACATGCTTTGTAGACGGTACTTCATTTGAATGAGAAATATTTGTCTGATGTACAATTACCGCGTACATGTATTAAGTTCAGAATAGGTTATTATATACATCAAAAAAGGGAAAAAATAGACGTTTCTATCTCCCATATATTCAATGCTCCTTAACACCGACAATATATAAGATCTTTGTTTTAGGAGAAAAGTTTTGGAACGTCTCAGTACAGAGCAGTTTTATGGACTAGCCAGGGACCTAAAAGAGTCCATTTTAGGGGCACGGGAAACAATATAACTCTAAAACAGGTAGTTCATTTTTCAGGGCTTTAAAGGAACTGTTTGCGTAAATTTAAGAGGCAATAAATTTAATATGTTATTAGATCAATTCACAACATTACTCTTTATTTTTTTTTCCTGTAAAAAAAATTAAAGAAACAACTTTGTTATTCTCTCTTAAATTTGATCATCTATAAAAGTGATTTGTGCATTTATGAACCAAAACAGTGAAGGAAATCGACCGAATTGATATCTTATGAAAGAAAGAAAAACTGAGATAAATGTGAATCGGGCATGTGACTCTTTAAATGTATCATTTACTCTCAGACAAATTAGAATCAATGGAAATTTAAACCCCCGAGGGATTCAATGATAAACCCGAGGGCGAGAGTAAATAACATTCCTTTGTAAAAAATAACAAAGGAATTTTATTATTTTAAAAGGGGCGGGATTAAATGAAAATTGTTGCATGCCAAAAAACCAGCTTTTTATAAAGGAATGGGGATTTACTTAAAATGACAATATACTTTGGGAATCGAGATGGATACATCGTTATCAGCAATGTGAAGACGATATTGTTAAAAACCTATTATGGTCTAGACAGAAAATAAGGCTAAGACCGATTCTGGGCTTTTCGGCTTTCTTCTTGAATAAAAATACAGAAGATCACTGTTTAAAAAAATAGTTCTATGTGATCAGCGGTACCTGGTGCTCATAAAACTTTGGAAATAGAAAGACGACATTTCAATAATCTAATGCAAGTTTTGGATAGGACGGAATCATATTTTCGAACTTCTATTACACAGTTTTACGGGTCCCCCTGTAAAACCTTTATAAGCCTGGTATGTATATATTGACTGCATAAACTCCATATTTCTCATGAATATCAACAACAGGGTGTCCCTATAAACATGACTGTTGGTGAATAGTTTCAAATTTATTCTTCCATAATTTATTAAATTGTTTTATGTCCAATGAAAATCATAAAATATGTCATATGACAGTAAAATGTATTTCAGTAAAAATTTATTTTAACGAATTAAAAACTAAATAAAAATTCGTTCAATATCTAATACAGTATTATTACATATGAAAGAAAAATGAATCCAGGCAACTACTTATATTATTAATATTCGACGAGTCGGTTTTTCTTACGATTTATTATTATTTACAACAGTACTAAACTAAAGGAAAATACTATACGAATAATTATTATGAATTGAAGATGTTTCAGAGTGATGGGGAATCTTCAAGGGAACCTCTATAGTCAAGGGAGCTGGTCTTCAACTGATTGTTTTCCCCAGATTTCGCTCCACCCTGGGCTCTCATTTAACCCTAGTTCCCCGGGAGCTGGCCAGCTAGCTCACCAGCCCCCGTGCCTCTGGAATAACGGAACTTTCAGCTTGGCTTGGGTTATTTATAGAATTCACATGCAAACTCAAATAAATCCGTTTTTCTTACGATTTATTATTATTTACAAAGATACAAAAACTATAGGAAAATACTATACGAATCAAATTGCATGAATTGAGATCAGTTCAGAGTGATAGGAGATCTTCAATGGAACCTATTAACTAGGGAGCTGGTCTTCAACTGCCATTTTTCCCCGAGTTTCACTCCACCCTTGCCTAGAGCTTAACCCTAGTTCCCCGGGAGCTGGCCGGCTATCCCACCAGCGCCCGAGCCTCTGGAATAACGGAACAATTGGCGTGGCTTCGGTTATCGGCGTGGCTTGGGTTATTTATAGAATTCACGTGCAAACTCAAATAAATCCGTTAGGATTCAAAATAGGATTCAAAAGTCCAACCAAAGGGTAAAAGGGGGGGGGCATGATACCCCTAGGTAGCTATGATCTCGGCGATCTAAAAAATCCTTGAATCGCTGATCGTAAAAGATCAACAAAATCACACATTGTTACATCCCCACCTTGATCTTTTATGATTAGCGATCATGTCGATCACTTTCTCAGGATAAGATGAAACTATTGCACTGTTGAAGCGTCTTTTATCCATCCTTCTCCAGGGTGTGGGGTTAGTGGAGAGCTACCCGTGCTCTACTCTCAAGTTGTTATAGCCAGTTTTGCTTAGTCGGAATAATGTCTTTACTACCCAGCAAGTGAAGGTAAGAGCTACAATTGCTCCGGCCCCATCTATAGCTTGACTGAGGACGTGCAGGGTTGGAGCTACCGTTGTTGAAACAAAATAACCATAGCCTCCTTGCAAACTCCACTCTATCTCTCTTTCCGAGAACTTCGGTTTACTGAAACCTCGTATGCTGTCCGGGGTTATCCCTGATAGGATATCCTCCGCACTGGCCTGCCCTACTAGTATTGCCAGCATGCCCACGAAGAGCAACTGGTTTACTCTCGTACTCCTCCCTCTCTGGTGCTGGTCTGCCTGCTCTCGCACTTCACCATCAGGCTGATCAACTTCCCCACGCTCTCTCCCTTCTTCACCTGAACAAAGATATCATTATTATGGTTAATCATGTAGATTTTCAGGTGAACGTAACACTCCTGCCCTGGGGGAAAATTTTGATGCAAAAAGATTTTTCTCAACAATAGTGTTAAACAAGATTGGAAAAATGAATTCATCCCCATTGACTTGTCCTGGATTTTCTTCTAAATAAACCCATGCCCCTTGCCAAGGGTGAAGTGTTACAGAATTTTTCACTTTTGCAATTCTAGATTTTTGACCTGAAATTGTATTAATTCCTTCCTTAACTTTATTGCTACTCCTATCTGCTTCATCCTCTGTGTCACTCCAACTACTTTCATCTGCTCCTTGCACATAACTACTTTGATCTGCTACCTTATACCTAGTCCTGACACTACTTCTTATGCTACCACTGCTTTTAATACTCCCTGTCTGCATCCTTTCTAAGGATGCAGCTCTTGTCCTGATGGAGTTAGAACTCTCTCTTGATCTGCTTCTTCTTCTCAGCGGGGCTGTAGAATCTGGTCTCTGTGCCCAGCTCTCCTTGAGCACTGCCTTCAGTGACTTCAAAGACGGGGCTATCGATGATCTTGTTCCCTTCTTGGATCTGGGGTTTGCCGGAAGTTTGAACTCCGCCCTGTATCTATCTGTAGGGATTGATCTCCTGCTGGATCTTCTCCTGGTATCTTCAGTAGTAGTGCTGCCATCTAACGACCTTGGTTCTTCCTCATAGGTAGTAGAGTTCGCTGCTTCATCAATCTGGCGAAAGGGGGGTATTTATTCTTTCTGTTACTTCCCCTCCATCTCCAGTTTCTTGTTGTCCTTGTACTTCGGTAGGGGTGTTTATTCTTGTGGATTCATCATCTCTCCTATCTGGTTCAATATTGGTTTCTGTCTCTTGGTTCTCTTGGTTCCGGAGTTTTGATTGGCTCCGGTTCTGGGATTAGGTTGGCTGCCGACCCTGTTACTTCTTCATCATCTGTGAGTGCTTCCTGTTGTATTTCATCCCGTGGTTCGTCCTGTGCTTGAAAATGGTTCTGGAACAATTCTTCCGGGCTGCTGCTATTGGACAGAGCTGAGCCTGGAGACTGTATAAAAGATTGGAAGAAGCCGTCCTCGCTGTTCTCTGAGCTTGCTGTTGATGGTTCTAAAACTGGGCTCAGACTGTTTGTTTTTAAAAAATTTACCCCTATAATAACTGGCAGGGATAAATTTTTCAAAACAACAGCTAAGCCTGAAAAGATTGTTGACATGTTTCTAAACCTAATTTTAACCTCTAACTGTCCTACTGTTTCCATCGTCGAATTTGAACTAGCCCCGTTTGCTGAGTTCAAATCCGACGGTACTAAATCTCCTACTTTTCCTTGCAAATTGTTAACAAAAAAATACTCACTGATAGCGACGCCCGTTGGTATGAGGGCGCCAGTATCGATTAAAATTTTAGTATCTTCAAAATGGTTACCTGTAGAATCTATGTCCATTGATACAGCACCTTCTAGGAATGATGTGGCTTCAATCACGTTTATCTCCGTACTGCGAAGCTTCTGACCTTCTGGTGCATACTTGTAATGCCCTTGAACATTGTGATACTTGCTCTTGCATTTGATGCAAAATGTCTTCTGTCCGGATTTGTTACAATCAGCATGCTTGTGGTTCTGACCGCAGTAACGACATACTAAAATGCTACAATCACGCATGTAATGAGGCGCCCCACACTTGAAACAGACTGGAGCTCTAGGTTGCTTCTGCTGGATAGCATTCACATTCTGTTCTGGCTTTGATGATGTTCTCTGCTGGAATTGTATGATGGAGTCGCACAGATTTGTCCAGTTGAACAGTACAGAAATAACGATGGACATAGTTAGTTTAGCTAATTCAGTGGAGTAGAAACCTTCACATATTTTCTTGAGCAGGAGGGATGCTTGCGACGTTGTCCATCCTGAGCTGGGGCCGTAGGCCTCTTCCGCTGTGTCACGAACTCTTTGCAAGAACGACTGAACAGATTCTGAACTTGCCTGGCGGAAACCTTTGTATACGTCCATCATGGCTTGATCACTGGAGACGGGGCTATGGACTACAGTAGTAATCAAATGGAGTAGGTTTAGATAAGAGTAGGAATCTTTCTGAGTCTCTTGGCCAACATCCAGCGCCAGAAGCTGTTGTTTCAAGCTAGTGGAGCACGAATTATAAACCACAGCTATTCTTCCTACCCTGCTGGATATGAAGAATTTATCAAAAACATCAGAGAAATGCACGGACCAATGCTTGAGAGACTTTGTAGAGAAATCCTGCTGTTTTATATTTTCCACGACTCGGGAGATGATTTTCGCTTCACTCTCTGTCAACTTGTCCCATGGCATTGGGGATACGGCTTCATCAATAACCAGGGCTTGAGACTTAAGCAGCTGCTGAACTTTAGATTTGTCATCTTCCTTCGCTATATTGATTCTTGCTTCAGTAGATAAGGTTGTAGTCAAAGATTTCTTAATCGCTTCATCCAGGTTTGGAATTTGTTCTACCGCGTCCTCAAACTTTTCAATTTGAGAGGCCACTGGGTCCCGATAGGCGGGAAGAAACACTTCTCATAACCAGCTGAGAAACCAATCGGGTCTGCCCCCAGGTCTTGGTTGTTCAGGGGCGTCGTTCTCCATCCTAAGATATAAGAATGGAATAGGGACGAATAATATATTTGAACTGAAAAAACATTTTGTCTGTCTGTGCTTGTAACATTTTATCTTAACTCGTGTCAATTAACTGCCGTCAATCTGTCGAAAAATATTAGAGCTTGATGAAAATATCTGCGCCATACTCAGAAATTTATAAACAATTTAAACAAAATGGAAATAATGTCGTTTACCTTGGAATAATTAATTAATGTTCACAATTTGAAAAGTAACGGGTAACTGCAGTGTAAGATGAGTTGGCGTCTATTTTCAATGCCGCGTTCCGCGCAAGCTTACCGATAGTACTCTAGCATTCCGGTTAGGGTGGACCGAAATGTTGGAAAACTATTTTGCCGAATATTATCAAAAACGAGTGTTGCTTTTAGGGCTTCCAATTTTTGAACTTGTCACTATATTACATATGAAAGAAAATGAATCAATGCAACTACTCATTAATTGAATATTCGACGAGTCGGTTTTTCTTACGATTTATTATTATTTACAAAGATACAAAAACTATAGGAAAATACTATACGAATCAAATTGCATGAATTGAGATCAGTTCAGAGTGATTAATATAATATAATATAATATAATACAATATAATATAATGAATATAATGGAAACAAAAAAATTATGAAAAATTGAAAGTATACATTGCAACTGTTGTTGTGTTTCATGTTGACTATCATGGATCGAGTTTAACAGTGGTCTTTCATACCAGAAATTGTCACAAACTCAAATTTGCTGATACCCAATACCGTGAACCTTTGATATTTCAAACTATGAATTCCGTTAGTTCAAATAATCTAAGCTTAAAATTTTAAAGATTTACGCCATTAGGTTGCGAGATGTAGTGATCAGAAATCTTGAGTTTGTGGCAAATACTCAGTTTCTGTAAGTTAATTTAACAGGCAGCCGCCAAACGCAGTTGCGCTCGCATGTCGCAATAAATTATAAGCCAGAGAGAGAGAGCCAGTTCAAGCCTTGGCGCTCGGCCCCCTAGCCTGTCCTAGCCGCAGCGCGCGGCCGAGAAAAGTGTCTAAACTTCACCTAACCCTAAAATATATACTGAACTCTATGTTCTTAAAATTCCTTGCGGCATGCGCACGCAACTGCGTATGGCTTTTCATAGTTAAACATTATAATGCGTACTTAATCCTTGAAGAAAAACATTATCCTCTAAATCTAGACAGATTGCTTGATGAAGAGATTTATCATATTCCCCGCTCATATTGTAGGGGTAGTAGGTGTTGTAGTTCTTGAAGTCCTTCATGCATACTAGACAAACCATTTATCTTGTATCTTATCTTATATATATAAAGTTGTAATCTCTGTTTGTCTGTTTGTTTGTCAGATCATAACTCAGGAACCCCTGGACCGATTTGCCTCAAATTTGATTGGGAAACTCGGGAATGTTTTCGGCTTTTGTTTTTAGATTCTAAAAGTTGAGTGTATTGACTTGTATCGGGAAAAATAGTTAAAATCGTAATTTACGGGAAAGCGCGGGTAATCAGTGGGACTAGCTATAGAGTATAGACCCCCTGTGCAAGCTACTATAAAATATATAAAAATAATTTGCTTTATTAGTTTCCGTGGTTTCTATCTAATAAACGTTAACACGGATGAACCTAGCTTATTTACAAAATATTTATGTAGTTATACAACTTTTGCCTAGACAGATCTTGAGAATTTTATTATAATAAATCATTTAGCTAAGAAACCGGCAACGTTTCTAAAGTAAAATGAGCTTAAGAACAAATTAGTAAGTCGTAAAAAGTGCAATCATAGTTTTTGACACACTTTTGGAGAAAACTCTGGAATTATTGTCGTCTGCGTGCATTATGAAATTACATCAAGGATTTGAAAATTTGAAATAAATGCTGATTTATTTCTTTAGGCTGAAGGAATTGTTTTTAGAAATAGATTATTTACATATACAAAATCCTTCTCAGATTTAAAAGAACAGAATAAGGCGACGACAATATATTGTTGGTTATGTTGGTTTGTTGATATGAAATTCTTTAAATTCTATTTTGTTGGTTTGTTGATATGAAATTCTGTAAATTCTATTTTGTTCTAAAACCATATCTTTTTTCATTCCAAACTTTGAATCTAAATTTCATTTTATCATTTATCACTTGATTCTCGAAAAATTGTTTGAATAATTTGAAAATGGCGAATGTTTATAATATATATAAAACATGGCGTATGTTTATAGTATATATAGAAAATGGCGTATGTTTATAATATATATAAAACATGGCCTATTTTTATAGTATATATAGAAAATGGCGTATGTTTATAATATATATAAAACATGGCGTATGTTTATAGTTTATATAGAAAATGGGGTTGTTTATAGTATATATAGAAAATGGCGTATGTTTATAGTAAATATAGAAAATGGCGTATGTTTATAATATATATAAAACATGGCGTATGTTTATATTATATATAGAAAATGGCGTATGTTTATAGTATATATAGAAAATGGCGTATGTTTATAATACATATAAAACATGGCGTATGTTTATAGTATATATAGAAAATGGCGTATGTTTATAATATATATAAAACATGGCGTATGTTTATAGTATATATAGAAAATGGCGTATGTTTATAGTATATATAGAAAATGGCGTATGTTTATAGTACAAATAGAAAATAGCGTATGTTTATAGTATATATAGAAAATGGCGTATGTTTATAGTATATATAGAAAATAGCGTATGTGTATCGTAAATATAGAAAATGGCGTATGTTTATAGTATATAGAAAATGGCGTATGTTTATCGTAAACATAGAAAATGGCGTATGTTTACAGTATATGTAGAAAATGGCGTATTTTTATAGGATATATAGAAAATGGCGTATGTTTATAGTATATATAGAAAATGGCGCATGTTTATAGTATATATAGAAAATGGCGTATGTTTATAGTATATATAGAAAATGGTGTATTTTTATAGTATATATAGAAAATTGCGTATGTTTATAGTATATATAGAAAATGGCATATGTTTATAGTATATATAGAAAATGGCATATGTTTATAGTATATATAGAAAATTGCTTATGTTTATAGTATATATAGAAAATGGCGTATGTTTATCGTAAATATAGAAAATGGCGCATGTCTATAGTTTATATAGAAAATGGCGTATGTTTATAGTATATATAGAAAATGGCGAATGTTTATAGTAAATATAGAAAATAGCGTATGTTTATAGTATATATAGAAAATGGCGTATGTAATATAGAAAATAGCGTATGTTTATAGTATATATAGAAAATGGCGTATGTTTATAGTATAAATAGAAAATAGCGTATGTTTACAGCATATATAGAAAATGGCGTATGTTTATTGTATATATAGAAAATGGCGTATGTTTATAGTATATATAGAAAATGGCGTATGTTTATAGTATATAAAGAAAATGGCGTCGTATTCCTTTGACAGGGTATAGAATTGCAGATGTAGTTGAAGCTAGGGTTAATGAGAAATAGTAAATCAGAAGAAATGGTTCTATTGTTATATTCTTCTTCAACTTCAAGCATACTGATTTCACTCCGCTCCAAGTTAACATGCTTTTCTGCCTTAGAAACAATATTTTCAACTCAATGCGAAGACGACAAAACAAAAAAATGCGGGAAGTATTAAATTAAGACAAAAAATAACAATGTCCAAAAAAGAGTATAAACTTTTTTCAAATAAAAAGAAGTGTTTTTTCTTCTCTGTAAAATTACATTTGATCAATTTTTCAATTGTGACGATGAAGAAAAACTTTTACAATTTAAATTTTCCAATTTTCAGGTTTCGTAAGAAAGTTATGTTATTAAGAGATTTTTTCTCACAGAAATATTTAATTATGCTAATATAATCACAGACTGGCTTATCTATTTGATTTGATTTAAGAGATTAAGCATTGTTAGTTTTATCTTTTTATTTTCTTCAATGTTTAGAAAACATTCAAATAAATAAAAGGGAAAAAGCGTGAAATTTGGGGAAAAAATGATAATGTTGGCGAAAAAAAAACTCTTTAAAAAGGCTTGGGGAGGGGAGGTTGTAAATCAAATACAATATTTTTAAAACAAGGATCATTTACAATTAAATTAGCAATCTCGTTTAAATACTTTTTAGAATCATCTTTTTATATTGTACAGATACACAATTCTTATCTTTCAATTTTAACCTCGGACAACAATAAAACTCAATCTAAATTCTTTAAATTTTGGAAGTATTACTTTAGAATTTTGTTTCCAAAAAAAGCACTTTAGAAGTTTTATTCTAAGGTAATTTCAAAGTTTTTTTTTGGAAGTTTGAAAGAAGTTTTATTTTGAAACTAGTCCTTTAGAAGTTTTTTATGGAAGTATATAGTCCTAGCTTTAGAAGTTTTATTCTGAAAGTAGTCATTTAGAAGTTTTATTCTGAAAGTAGTCTTTTAGACGTTTTATTCAGAAGTAGTTTTTTAGAAGTTTTATTCTGGAAGTAGTCCTTTAGAAGTCTTCTTCTGTTAGAAGTTTGAATCTAAAAGTAGTCATGTCCTTGAAAAGTTTTATTCTGGACGAAGTTCTTTATAAGTTTTATTCTGAAAGTATTCATTTAAAAGTTTTATTTTGGAAGTAGTCATTTAGAAGTTTTATTCTGAAAGCATATCCTTTACAAGTTTTATTCTGAAAGTATGTCATTTACAAGTTTTATTCTGAAAGTTGTCCTTTAGAAGTTTTATTCTGAAAGTTGTCCTTTAGAAGTTTTATTCTGAAAGTTGTCCTTTAGAAGTTTTATTCTGAAAGTATATCATTTAGAAGTTAGATTCTGAAATTAGTCCCTTAAAAGTTTTATTCTGAAAGTTGACTTTTATAAGTTTGATTATAAAAGCTGTCCTTTAGAATTTAGATTCTGGAAGAAGTCCTATAGAAGTTTGATTCTGGAAGAAGTCCTTTAGAAGTTTGATTCTGGAAGGTATCCTTAAGAAGTTTGATTCTGGAAGGTGTCCTTAAGAAGTTTGATTCTGGAAGGTGTCCTTAAGAAGTTTGATTCTGGAAGGTGTCTTTTATGAGTTTCATTTTTTTTAAAGTTTAGATCATGAAAAGTTTAGATCATGAAAAGCTTAGAGCATTAAAAGTTTATTCTGAAAGTTGACTTTTATAAGTTTGATTATANCCCCTGCCTAGATATATTTGATATTCATTCAATAGTTTAATCTTTTACTTCAAACACAACACTTCAAGTGTAAATAAGTGAACATATGCACGCCAATCTCATCAGAACAAACTGAACTTTACACGCCAATCTCATCAGAACAAAGTGAATTTTACACGCCAATCTCATCAGAACAAAGTGAGCATAGGCACGCCAATCTCATCAGAACAAAGTAAACATTACACGCCAATCTCAAGGCGTTACCCGCCAAAGAGACTTCAATGACAACCTAAAACGTTATAAATTCAAAGTTCTGAAGGTTTTTGTTCTGTCTAAGATGAATAAGTCTTTTAATAAAACATGACAGATGATTTGGCAAACATATAAACAAGTTTATGATTAAATAAAAGAGAAAAGTTATAAAGAAAGGCTGGATAATAAGTCTCATTCTTTGTGGGTAACCCATGTACTAAAGGGTACCGATGTGAATCCGTGGTAGCCTTTTAAAAAAAGTTAAAGATTTCAAATATTCAAGCATTATACTGATTAAATGGTAGCACTTTTTAAAAATGTTTTAAAATTAAAAAGTTCAACGCCATCCAACAGTGACAGAGGAATGAAGAAAGTTTAATGTCGTCTTGCTAGAAACATGCGTTTTACTTAATTGATGTTTTTTTGTATGAAAAACTGAAAAACATCAAATTGCAGTTTTCACCCGGATCCTTTCATTTCGTTTTTTATTTTCAATAGCCTCCCAATCTAAATCCTCTAATCTCTTAACCAAATACACAGTGGCGGATACAGGGGGGGGGCGGGGGGGCNCAATATATATATATATATATATATATATATGTATATTACATTCTACAAGACTACAAACAAATCAAAGTTTTAGTACATGACCCTTTAAACTTCTTTGCGCTGAAAATAAAAAAAAAATTTTACAATAATTCCTCTGATTCGTCTCAACCCAAAGTTCTTTTTCAATTTTATATTCCCTTTCTTAAAACTGTACAAATTTTTTTCAGGGGTTGGGTAAATTACTAATAATTTAAATAATCAAAGATTTATGTTTTCGTCTTTTTAAAAGATTTATTTAAGTGACTTTTAGCCATATTTTTGACAAAAATTTGTTTATCATTTTTCATAATACAAAAAACTGTGTAGATATACAATTATATAATATAATACACCAGATTTTCTTGTGTTAAAGTTTAGATCAAATATAAAATAGGAGAATGTTTAATTTCTTGAAATCTGAATATTTTGAGAATATTCCAGTCTTATTTCCTTGTTCCTTTTCTTATCTGTCTAGACTTCAACATTCATGCATTAATTGGTGCATTGACCCTCCCCCCCCCCTCCCCATCTTCTCTACATACCTACATTAAATCATTAAAATCAATGTAAACAAATACCAGTGTTTTTGCAACCATCAGCCGTAACTATAGTAAGAGGATGTGAGGGGTATCTTGGTGCATCAAATACCCACAGAGGATGAGACTTCAGAGACGAATGTATGGTATTTATATCGTCTGTTTTCTTAACATGGTTCCCCTCAAATCATTACATGTCAGAGAAAGACTAAATTAAAGGCATAAAACTTATCTTTCATTTAAAATTGACGTTTTTAAAGAGTTTTAGGTCGTCTTTACAGTCTCATCCTTTGTGGGTAACCCTGTAACCCCCCACTCATTTACAAAATATGTAATTGCGCCTGTGAAAACAGCTGTGTAAAACATTAATATTTTTAGATCGATATCTAAACTAAACATACAAGTTTCAAGTTACGCAAAACGCGTCATGTCTGAGTCAGATTTCACCATAGGATGACGCAATATATGGAGGAGTGGTGATAACCATGTTTTTAAATTATTTAACCAGTTACAAACAGGACAGGACAGGACAAGCATCATGCGAAGTACGAAAGTTAATCTATGTATTTTTTTCCCTTCAAACTAAAGTAAATAATATCTAAAAAAGATTAAAATTTTAATTTTCCTTTTATTTAAAAGCTGTTAAAAAAATTAAAGTTGTTTTTTGAATTTCTTTATGTAAAATGATAAATTTGTTTTTCTCATACTTGTCAGCTTCTCTTTCTGTCTAGTTTGAAGTGAGACAAAATGGGATAGGAAAGCTAATATTATAATATTTGTGTTGAGTTTGAGGTTTTCAAAACTTTAGGCTAACATGTTTCATTTGGGTGCTATGGAAAAAGAAAGCTAATATTTTTGTTAAGTTTGAGGTTTTCAAACATATTTGCTATGGAAACGCCTCAACACGGAATCGGACCCAAAAAAACGGAAACCCCCCCAAAATGAATTATTTTGAGGCGTTTCCTGTTTTTATTTCTAATTTCAAATTAACATTTTTCATTTTTTCTAGATTGAAATGACAAAATGCAGTTTGATTATACATGTTTTTCTTGATTTTAGAAAAAATAATTAAAAATAATCATATAATAATTATAGATGTAATTTTAGATTAAAATGGTTTTCGGAGGATCAAAAACCAGCAGACCAACCACTACGAGGTAGAAAATATTTAAACAAATCCCAAATTTTTTGACTTTTTGAATTATCCAATTCACATTTGATCAAATTTGATCCAAAAACGGATATATTTTTTTCCAATATTAAATCTATACATTGAACTCTTTTCACAAAAAAAAGTTATTTAAGATAGTCATTGTGTTTGGAAATTTATCTCTAACCCTTTATATAATAATAATAATATATTTTGGACAAACAAATTAGCAACAGAATTACAAATAATGTTTAATTTGAATAAAAATGTTTTCACATAATTTATGCTTGTCATTGGTGTAAAAGTCCGTGGACTAACGAACATCTAAATTTACGTCCGATTACAACTCATTTACAACCGATGTGCCTCAACTAAGTAGATCTAAGGGAATGTTTTGCCTGAATGCAGTATCTATTTAGAGTAGTGATCTCTGTTTGTATGCCCGATCATAACTCATGCACGAACTGACCAGTTGTTCCCAAATTTTGATGAAGAAATTACAGAATTTTTTTATTTGGTGGAGTGGGCTGATCTTAATAGAAACAGTAAAGTTTTCAACCAAAGCCGGGTTTCCAAGCTGTATATTAATATAGCACATGTTTTAGTATCATCTGATATCAATATTAAGTACATGTTTTTATGTTTTTATCAAATCAGAATATAATTAAAATCATGAAAAAATCATATCTTTAGAAGTAAAGTTCATTAATTAAAACAGACAAAGGAATTGAGTCTTTGTCACAAACTGTTATTTTCTAATCTCGATATCTTCGCAATCCAATGTCGTAAACATTTCAAACTATGAATTCTGATAGAATATGTTAGTCATATTAAAGGTTTACACCGTCCGGTTTCAATGATATTAGGATTAAAAACTTTGAGTTTGTAGCAAAGATTAAACTCCTTTGCGTGCCCTAGAGACAAACGCATGAATGGAATATATATTCTTAAATATCTATTATCAGAAAATATATTATACAATATTATCCACACTATTTAAAGCACTATTTTTTTGTCATATTTCAGGCAAGTGTATATAACTCCATCTAACGGTGGAAATGGGTATTTATCCTCAGCAGGCAGAGCAGAGGCAGGCTTCAGTATTTGTGGATTTTGCAGGTATTATTATTATTATTATTATTAATTTTTAGGGTTTGTACCTGTTTACACTCTGGGTTTCTGAAGACTCCAACAGGAGCTGTTAAGCTTCTTGAATTTCTGTTTGGTCTGGTTTGTCAGTTTCTAATGTTCCAATACGGGATGAAGTAAGTGATTTTTAAAGGGACTGATCAGTAATGTGGAAGATAACGTCGTTGTTTAATTCTGACAATTGCTCCATTGTTTCTAGAGCTGGAAATGTGCAAGTCACATTTTCAGGGACAGTACAAATGAAAATAATTTTTTTTCCGAAACAAAAAATGGATTCATAATTCATATACTTGATCAGATAAAGCTTTTAAAGGTACCCTTGTAAATCGAACACATACGTTCACAGAAAAAAAATAATGATAATGCATCTATTGAATTCATAGATAAAGAAAAAACGTTGGTTCTTTAATTTTTTTAAACTGATAGACAAAAATATACATTTCGATAAAACTTTTATGTTTACACAGAATGGATGAGACTGTAAAGACGACCAGAAACGTTTAAAATGTGACGATCCCAAAGTTGAATTATGTATTCTTCCTTAGATATAGTTTATAATGGTTTATTGAATTATTTGGCAAAGAAAGAAACAAGTTTGCAGTTGCAGGGAATCGTGAATATAAGGAAACATAAAGTATACATTTCGTCTCTGAAGTCTCATCCTTTGTTGGTAACCCTGTATAATGAATAAAACCTGTTTAATGTTAAGGTATGGACCAGATCTTGGTCCCAGTTATTCTATATTCTTGACAACAACCTCTGCCAGTTTGTTGACCACGTGTGTTCTTATATTCTGCTATGCCACGTCAGAAACTACATATCTCAGGGTTCGGCCATCTTTGTTTGAGGTAACCAAATACAAAAATCAAGATTTAAATTGTTGCCACAAACTCTTATTTTTTTATACCTATATTTTTGCAACCCATTGACATTAACCTTATTTATTCAAACTATTAATTCTGTTAGAGCATTGATAATCTAAGTTTGAAATATCTAAGGTTTACACCATCAGGTTGCACAGATATAGGGATAATGAAATTTAAGTATGTGGCAAAGACTCAATTCTGCTATCAATTTTATCAATTTTATGTACAGTAAAGCAAAACAATGTTTAGTTCTAAACTAGCGCCCATTCAATTAATAATTTGTAACAAAGGAATTGAGTTTTGCCACAAAATCTTGTTCTCTAATCTCAATATTTTTGCAACACAATACAGTAGACCTTAGATATTTCAAACTATGAATGCTGTTAGATCAAATAATCTAAGTTTGAAATATCAAAGGTTTACATCATCAGGTTTCAAAGATAAAGAAATTAAAAAAATTGATTTGTGACAAAGACTCAACTCCTTAACAATAAATCTTTGTTTAGGTAGCATTTTCGTATGTTTCCTGTGGACTGTACATAGGAGCCAGTACATACCTTGCTACATCTGTTCACAATAACCTTTTCTACTTTTACAAAACTATTCCCGGATTTTCAGCTTATCCCGCCATGACAGCAGTTTATGTAAGTATAGTTAATAAAATAAAAATAAATAAAAGAGACTGTAATGTTGTAAAATAAATATTAATATTTCTTTAATATCAAAAAGCTTGCAAAAAATTTATTATAACTTTTACAATTAAGAATTTTTGTAGAGAATTAATAATTAGTCCGTCATCCTTGTTTAATCAAAGGTCTAAAGGTACTCTTGTAAATCGGACCCGCCACTCTACAAAAAGTGGGTTCTTCGAAATAAAGTCTATCTGGTTTTTAAATTTATCTGATATTCAAAGTTTTAGAATTATTTTTAATCCAAAACGGGAGAATTTTTGTTCTACCTCCCTTGTGTCATTAAAATCAACGTTGCTACCGCTTCTTGGACTCAATTTATAAAGACCGAGTGCGGAAATCGATTATGAAACTTTTTAAAATAAAAAAAATCATTTAAACATGTTTTTGTCTAATTTCAGGTTTTGGGGTATATTGTTGGGATTATCCACGGCGTGGATGGATCGATGGCGCTCAAGTTTATGCGTGCAACAAGATGATTAATTGATTAGTTAGTTGATTAGTCAATTGTAGAATTTGGATGGAACAATTCGATTATTGAACCTATCAATTATTATTCTCCATCTGAGTTTTTGATCAATCATAAATTCTAATCGATTTTTGAACTAATTCAATTTTAATTGAATCGATTTAACTAATTGATTTATTTTATATTACTCTCTTGGTGATGATGTAATCAATCATTAATTTTTGAACATATTTAATTTAAATTGATTAGTTTCGAACGAATTGATTATAATTAAGATTGATCAGCTTATTGTCAAAGTAAAAGAATCTCTTCTGGTCCTGACTCCTGAGTAAAGTTGAGCTTAGTGAACTTTATAATAGTAATTTTTTTATTTTGACTAGTTTTAGCTTTAATTACAAACAACTTTATGGAAAAAGTTACTCAATTGTAAAAAAGTTTTATTTTTTTCAGTGATTTTACGTAAAACATTTTTTATCTTTTTAATTCTGTCTTTTAAGACATTTTATGATAATAATATGATAATAATATGATAATGTTTTTTTCTTAATTGGAAATTTCTTTTATAAAAATCACATACTATTAATTATGATTAAAAGTGTTCATTATGTCATATGCCTCGCAAAGCTTTAAAAACGTGTACCATATATCGTAAAACTATTAATTATGTTATAATTGTAAATTTTTGATGGTAAAAATAAATTTATTTTTGTACATCGTAGATACATCATTAAACATAAACTATCGAAACATTAGGGTTAATAATGAAATTGTTTATGTAATAAAAATACAAAATAATTTTAAAAAGTTATTTTAATTTAATTTTCACGTTACTTCGAACAAAACAAGTAGACAAACGTTCTCTACTTCTGTCTCAAAAGCCAAAACACAATCAAAACTTGTGAAAAACTTGGCTTTCTTTAGACTTTACAATAGCTCCCAATTACTTTTACTTTCATATATAAATTATTTAAATATGTTTATTTGCCAATATCTAGGTTGAACCGGATTTACCTGAACCCAACTCCAGGTATAGAATATACCAGGGGGAATACAAGGTGTAGTGTACACCCGGAGTAGGACGGAGAACTAACTAGTTGATTCGCAACCTCCAGTCCACGAACTGTCCCATCTAAATATTAAATAAACAAACTTAAAAACAATCCAAAAAATTCAGAAAGAAAGTCATCAAAAATGTAAAATGTCGTCACAATACTAAAATAAAACCAGGAGAATAAATATACAGTTCAAAAATACTTATTTAAAAAGATTAATTTAGGGAAATTTTCATTTATTTTAGGATAAAGGGAATAATTAAGTTTTCCGACCTAGCTGTAAAAGATTAGATTGTCATCAATGTCGTCAAAATATTTCCTTGAGTTTTATATTCAAATTGTTTTTATATGTTTTGTCAATTATGTTTTAAACAAACAAAAAACGACTCCTTTTCCACGTTATTAAGCAGATAAAGGTTAAGAAGGTACTGTTATGAATCGAGCGTTGAAGACATGTTTTGAAGAAGGATTTTGTAGAATAAAATAAAATCTTCAATATCTTGCAAACATGTCAGATCCGACATTTCTAATAGATCTTTCCTAGAAAGAAAAAGAAAATTTTTGTTAAATTTTTTAAAACATTTTTTTTACGTAAAGGGTGTCCCACAAAACATGACAGTTGATAAATAGCTATGAATCCATATACTCCATGCACTGTATTAGATATTAAAGGCTTATTGCAGTTTATTTGGTTAAAAAATATTTTGCTTAAATATATTTTACTTTGAAATCAATTTTACTTTAACAAGATTCCCAAAAAATTATTCTATAATTTTCTTTGGTATCAAACAACCTAACGAATAATGGAAGAAGACATTCTAAACTATTCACCAACTGTCATATTTCGTGGGACACCCTGTAGTTTGTTCTCAATTCATGGTACAGGGATAAAATGTCAATCAAAGAAAAATACTAAAACCTTTTTATCTTACTAGCCTTAGAGGGCGCTTCGCGCCCATCTTCTAAATTAATTGTGAACATGTTCTCTTTCTGTACATCGTAAAACAAAACAAAAATAATTCGCGGAATTTCACAAAAAATTTCGTGGATTTTCAAAATTTTCAAAAATTTAATGACGATCGAATTTTGATGGAGACAAATATTTAAAATTTCAATCATTCATAAACCTTCCCTGGGCTCCCTAGATGTCCCACAAAAAATTTGGGCCCGATCGGTTCAGCCGTTTTGACGTTTATTGGATACAAACAAACAAACAGACAAACAGACAGACAGACAAGCCAAATTTATATATAGATTAATTCAAAGAATGTCAAAAAATAATCTTTAACAAACGAAATGAAATATAAATTAGAATGAACGGGTTGAGCAAGACAGGAAGAAAAGTTGTTCTGTTGAACTACACTGATCAGGAATCAAATACTACTACTATTGATCTTCGTCTCAGCGGAGATCAAGATCTAAGCAGAGATCAAGAGTTAAGCGGAGATCAAGAGTTAAGCGGAGATAAAGACGTAAGCAGAGATCAAGAGTTAAGCGAAGATCAAGACTTAAGCGAAGATCAAGAATTGAGTGTAGAAACAGAATTAAGTGGAGATCAAGAGTTAAGTGGAGATCAAGAATATATTAGCGATTACCAAGAATTTATTGGAGATCAAGAACTTAGTGGAGATCAAGAATTTAGTGAAGATCAAGAACTTAGTGGAGATCAAGAACTTAGTAGAGATCAAGAATTTGGTGGAGATCAAGAACTTAGAGGAGATCAAGAACTAAGTGGAGATCAAGAACTTAGTGAAGATCAAGAACTTAGTGGAGAACAAGAACTTAGTGGAGATCGAGAACTTTGTGGAGATAAAGAATTTAGTGGAGATCAAGAATTTAGTGGAGATCAAGAACTTAGTGGAGATCAAGAACTTAGTGGAGATCGAGAACATAGTGGAGATCACAAACTTAGTGGAGATCGAGAATTTAATGAAGATCAAGAACTTAGTGGATATCAAGAACTTAATGGATATCAAGAACTTAATGGATATCAAGAACTTAGTGGAGATCAAGAACTTAATGGAGATCAAGAATTTATCAAAAATCAAGAACTAATGGAACATTATGTAGAAAATCAAGATTTGAAAGAAGAGAATGAATATACATTCTTTAACAAAGAAAATAGTAATGCAACAAGTTTCCGTGACTACATCTTCAGTTCAGAATCAAAAAATGTAACTTTTTCGGATAATTTCCAAGAATTTCAAAATGTAACTCTTAACATAGGTGTTGAAGGGGAAAAGATCAGGGATGCAGTCGAAGCTGATCTAACCAGTGGTGAGATCGGTTCAACATATCTTCTGGATTTTGATCCAGGTTCTGGAGGTATATTTGATGATTTTCTTGAAACTGAATCTGGCTCCGGGTACTCTGGAAGACACGGGTTCGGACTTTTTAACGGTTTCTCCGAGGAAGAGAGTTTGAGAAACATCTCCGGAACTCCGGAGGAGGAGCTGCACCTGCTCTTGAGGAACGTGACGAGGACGGTGGTGAGGAGGGAGGAGGAGTATGAGTCCAACCTGGCGATCCTCATCACACTTGTCATCCTCTCAATACCTCCGGCAATCTTTCTTATTCAATTCATTCTCAGGTTTATATTTAATCATATTATTTTAACTAAAGGGACTCATCGCGTAGCTTTAATTGACCAATGGTTTAAAGAATTACATGCCTAATTCACAGAGTACCATTCAACCCTCTGTCTAAAATTTTCTTTAATGACGACATAGGGTAACATACAGGGTGTCTCCTATCACATTATACTTTTTCTTAAAGACGACATTAATACATCGTATTTACAGTTAAAACTTTGAAACACTGAAACTTGTAAATTAAGTCGAAAGCCCCTTTTAGAAATGTTTAATGATGAAAATGTTACTAAAAAATTGTCTCTGCCTTCTCTATGTTTTTTTAATGGTAGAATTCAACTTTTTTTTTCTTTGTGATATTTTAGTAGATACTAGATACATATGAATAATGTTTAAGAGATTCAACTAACTCTATTTTAGAAGAAGAAAGCGATGGACTGGAATCAATTTAATTATATCTTGGAGTAGGTTCATCACGCTCTTTGCTCTCATTCTTCCTATTAGTAAGGTTAGTAAATCCATTCTATAAGTAGGTTAGTCAATCCTTCCTATTAGAAGGTTAGTCGATCCTTCCTATTATGTATTAGTAAGGTGGTTAATCCTTCCTATTAGTAAGATTAGCCAATTCTTTCCATCAGTAAGGTTAGTCAATTCTTCCTATTAGTAAGGTTAGCCAATTCTTTCTATTAGTAAGGTTAGTCAATTCTTCCTATTAGTAAGGTTAGCCAATCCTTCCTATTAGTACGGTAAGCCAATCCTTCCTATTAGTACGGTAAGCCAATCCTTACTATTAGTAAGGTAAGCCAATCCTTACTATTAGTAAGGTAAGCCAATTCTTACTATTAGTAAGCTAGTCAATTCTTCCTTAGCAAGCTAGTCAATTCTTCCTATTAGTAAGGTAAGCCAATCCTTACTATTAGTAAGGTAAGCCAATCCTTACTATAAATAAGATAAGCCAATCCTTCCTATTAGTAAGGTAAGCCAATCCTTCCTATTAGTAAGGTAAGCCAATCCTTACTATTAGTAAGGTAAGCCAATCCTTCCTTTTAGTAAGGTAAGCCAATACTTCCTAGTAGTAAGGTTAGCCAATCCTTCCTATTAATAAAGTTAGTCAATCCTTCCTATTACTAAGGTAAGCCAATACTTCCTATTAGTAAGGTAAGCCAATCCTTACTATTAGTAAGGTAAGCCAATTCTTACTATTAGTAAGGTAAGCCAATCCTTACTATTAGTAAGGTAAGCCAATTCTTACTATTAGTAAGGTAAGCCAATCCTTACTATTAGTAAGGTAAGCCAATTCTTACTATTAGTAAGCTAGTCAATTCTTCCTATTAGCAAGCTAGTCAATTCTTCCTATTAGTAAGGTAAGCCAATCCTTCCTATTAGTAAGGTAAGCCAAGCCTTTCTATTAGTAAAGTTAGTCAATCCTTCCTATTAGTAAGGTAAGCCAATCCTTTCTATTAATAAAGTTAGTCAATCCTTCCTATTACTAAGGTAAGCCAATCCTTCCTATTAGTAAGGTAAGCCAATCCTTTCTATTAGTAAAGTTAGTCAATCCTTCCTATTATTAAGGTTAGTCAATCCTTCCTATTAGTAAGGTTAGACCATATATTCTATATAGGAGTTTTAGACTTTCTATATTTAAAATACAAAAACAATTCCTTGAAGTACCTCTGGGCTTCCCGTAACTAATTAATGACTGTATTTGTGCCAGGCATAAGAATGGTTTTGAAATATTAACCATGCATGGCAATTGGGAGGGAAGGGGCACAGTGGGGTAATATGGAGGTGGATGTCACAGCGGGGTAGTATGGGGAGGGGGACTGTCATTAGTTATATTATATAATATCAATATGTCCCTAGGTATATTTACCAAAAAAATTGTTGTGAAGAAACTAACAGTTGTTGAAAACTTTGTCATTAGGTTGTGTACAGTATGGATCTTGAGTGTACAGCTGTACATCTAAATATATGTACCTAGGTTGTGTACAGTAGGGATCTAGAGTATACAGCTGTACATCTAAATATATGTACCTAGGTTGTGAACAGTATGGATCTAGAGTGTACAGCTGTACATCTTCTTCTGCCTGGGATTATTCTTCATGAGAAATTGTGCCTAACCATTGCTGTACTGCTCAGGTAAAAGTTCCATCTATAACTTTAAAGTACAGAAATAATTGACCAGTAAAACATTTTTGTCGCCTAGGATTTTCTAATATTTGACTTTGTGCACTGTGCACTGAAGTCAGAAATTTAGTTTGTTGAATTTCAGGATTAAATAGATCATCAAATCTTAACTAAACTATGTATTTATTATTTATTTAGCTCATCGAAATTATCTCTAAAAAACAAGATCTTCTTGCTTCTTTCTAATTCAAAGATTAATAAACAAAGCACAGTGGACTAAGGTTAATTTGAATTCGAACCAGCCTAACCCCTCTTGTACCGGTCTTAGTAACGCGCGGCCTATCATAGGCCTATATGACCTACCCCACTAGCCTAGTTTAGTCAAGGTACTAATGCAAGGAAAGTTATTTCAGAGGTGTACGCAATTTTTGTACTGCAGTGTACTGTCTTTGGGTGGAAAAGTAAACACAAGATGGATGTCACAGCCTGACCCATTTTCACAAAAATAATCAATGAAATATTTTGTCATAAGAAACTTTTATGTAAATTATCAAAATTATCAAAATTAAATGCGTTTAACCTCCTCGGATACTAAACGAACACTGATGCATCTATTCTTGTTTACAAATTTCGCCCAGAGAGAACTGGTTTCAATATGTACGCAAAGTATACGCGACCGCAATTAACTTTCCTTGCATTAGTACCTTGATTTAGTATGAAAGACAATTTTCTCTCCTTTACTCTAAGCATGAACTTAAATATTTAGAATTTTAATGATCAAAGTAACAATTTTCAGTTTTATTTTATGAATGTCACTGTATTCGATTTTTTTAAACTTCTTAAACATGAATAGACATTTTATTGATTGCATGCAAACTTATTAATACAAAACAAAAACTTTTTCTCCCTGGTCGTCGAACTTTTTTATTAAAAACTTTGATAAAATTTTTTTTTCCATTTATTTTTCTTTGATCTTTTGTTTTCTATGTTAGACATTTGTGATTAGTTAATGATCATATACATACATTTTGTTATAGATTGTTTTTTTTTACTGGCACATTTTTAGTAAGTTATTGTGTTTTTAATTATTTTTTAATTAAGAAATTTTTTTTAAATCAAGCTTTTGTTTTTATAACATTGTTGGTATAATTGTTTTTAATCATAATACATATTTATTTTTTGAGATTTAATATTTATTTTTATTTAGATATTTATACATCTTTAACCGTTCCTGGATACTTCGTTCCTATCCAAACATCATTCCAACCCTCACACTTTTGGCTTTAGGAACATTACTTAAAATTTTCTGAATTTTTGAAAAGTAAATGTTTCGTCAAAGTTTTACTTTGTTTTGTCCCGGTTTCCAAAATGTAATTTATATTTTACCCCCCTCTTCTTTCTCTTCTGGATTTTTTTCCATAGCACTGTATGTTCCCTGTTATACAGTTCTATAATCTTTTGTTGAATATTACAGCCATTCTCATTTATTTAACTTTTTAATACTGCATAGTTTTATGATTTTTTTTGGTCTTATCATTATCGGAAGGTTTTTTGTGTGTTTTTGGTCCTTTCCCTCCAAAAGAAGTCGTTCTTTACTGACGCGGCAATGATTTAAAAAACAGTGTTATTGTTAAAAATTTACGCACAATTTATGATTTCATTATAAAATCTGTTTCTCAAGATTTTTGTTTATAATGGTAATTGTATAGGAGATTTTAATGTAGTCCCCATCTATCCGTGTTATATGGAGCACCCTTTTCAATAATATTTGTCCAAAACATGATTTTTGAAATCCCGAAGGGTTTAAAAAGTTTTGTTTGTTCTGCAGGAGGGATTTTACTCTCGCTACCCTTTATATCTCTTACTAAGGAGTATCCTCCACTCTTCATGGTAAACTATATAAACTATATACAAATATGGCGAAAGATAATCGATGACTATAGATTGTAATATCTGAATGATTTGTTTAAAATTAAATTGATTTTTTACGGTCTAAGTCGTATGTTGCAATTTTCTCAATTTGTATTATTGTATATGAATAAAAATCAATAAAGCAATGCACTGAGTTTCTCAAATATTCAACGAGTCGGTTTTTCTTACAATATATTTATGTACAAAAGATACAAAAAATACAAACTTTAAATCGAACGATACTTATACAAACTAAATATTATGAATCAAATCAGTTTCATCAAAATAGGGGAATTCTTCAAGGGAACCTCAGTTTAAGGGAGCTGATGATCAACTAACTCTCCTCCTTCGATTTTGCTCCATCCTAGGATCGCATTTAACCCTAGCTACCCCGGGGTTGTTCCGCCCCCTCCCCAACGCTTGGGTCTTCAAGATAACGGAAAATTCGGCGTCGCTTGGGTTATTTATAGAATCCAAATGCAAACTCAAATAAATCCGTTAGGATTCAAAATAGGACTCTAAAGTCCAACCGTAGGGTTAAAGATGGGGGGGGGGGGAAGGGGGCATGATTCCCCTTGGTAGCTATGATCTCAGCGATCCAAAAAATCCTTGAATTGCTGATCGTAAAAGATCAACAAAACTCGCCCACTGTTACAGTATGGACGCTAAGTTATTCGGTATGCGACGTCTTGAACAATTTTCTCCTTATAGACGCAACAGATAGAAGTAAGATTAGTAGCGATCAAAAGCGCTTTTTTATCGCATTAAGCCTATACCCCATTTCATTTTTCGCGAACACTCCCTTTAAATAAATATTGAATTGAAATTAACTTGAAATTCTTATTTCTGCTATGTTAAAAAGCTTATTATATCTAGAAATAATGATTGCAAGAAAAGTAGGCAAACAATTCATAAACTTACCATTTAACCAACCTTAGTAAATAATGTACAATTCCACCTGTACATAAATATTTTCATGGCAATGTACAGGCTGGGAGAGTACAGAATCTCTAACCTTAGTTAATTATGTACAATTCCACCTGTACATAAATATTTTCTAGGCATGTACAGGCTGGGAGAGTACGAATTTTCAAACCTTAGTAAATAATGTACAATTCCACCTGTACATAAATATTTTCTAGGCATGTACAGGCTGGGAGAGTAAGGATTCTCCAACCTTCATCTTTCTGTTCACGTACATAGTGATCTGGATAAATACAGTTCTAGTAGATATTTTCTGTTTTATTAGAATAGGTAAAACCATGTTTGTTCATTTATTTGATTTATTTCAAATTGTGCTAAAATAAGGGTGAAAATGCTCAAATCCACCTTGCACCAGTTCTTAATCTTTCTTTGATGCATTTTAAAATTTGTAAATGTTGCTTCTACTTAGTTACTTAGGACAAAAACATTTTTTAACATTTTTGATGAAATAGTTTCGCCTTTATAGTAAAATATAGTTCTAGAGCTGCTAGGCTTGTTTAATTATTCATCACTAGTCAATAATTAAATCAGTCAATGCTTGACATGCTGATGGAATGGCAGAGGCTGAACTCCAACCTTCGAGTGTGCGAGGAGGGGAAGACTTCACTGCCGCGCTAAATTAAAAGCATGATTAAGGGGGGATGACATTTGTAGATCGGGATTGAATCCTAGCCGCAGCGCTCGGCCCAGAAAGTGTCATAACTTAACCTAACCCAGAAAGTATCATAACTTAACCTAACCTGTGGCCGCAGCGCTCGGCCCCCTAGCCTGTCCTAGCCGCAGCGCTCGGCCCAGAAAGTGTCTTAACCTAACCTAACCCAAAATAAGTACTAATTTAATTGAAAATTGTTGAAAAAGTGGTGATGTACAAAAGTAAAATCTGCAGTGAAGTCTTCCCCACCTCGCACACTCGAAGATTGGAGTTCAGCGTCTGCTTAATAGAACCATTTTGATTTCTTAGGTCGTCTTCAACTTCCTTTTTACTTTGCTTTACAATACTTTCGAAATCAGAACGCAAGACGTAATATTTGTGTAAAAAAGGAGATTAGCAATTTTACAAGTTTATTTTTGTAAGTTGTTGTACTTTCATACTTTCTAGCCTTATTGTGTGTGAATCTTTTAAAATTTAAGTTTTAAAAGATTGGAAACCTGATTCTAAAGAGAAAGCTCATTTATTGTTAAGATATGGTTAACCCAAGTAGTTAACCACACGAAATAAACCTTGAACATTTATCAATTCCAATCTTCAGATTTTAGAATCAAGTTTATATCAGTTTAGTTTGAAATGTTGCATATTTTCAAACACAAACACTCTGTCTACAGGGTTTTAGATTAAAGAAAATAGTTTTTTTTTGTAAAATAGAAAAAAAAAGAATTTCTATTTATATTTTACAAAAAAAAAGTTGAACCAGTAACCCCAACAAAATGCTATATTTTGAGATTGGAATAAACCTGTAATTATGTACTTTGATTGAATAATTAGAAGAAGAAGGAAAAAAGAATTTTGGATCCAATACATGCTGCAGTTTTAAAAACAACTTACTAGCAAACTGATTTTAAGTAATACAATTTTTTTTTTGGGGGGGGGGTGTGGGAAAAAATTGGCTCCAATAAAAAATCGGGAAGATAACATGCTTTTCATTGAAAACGGTTTTGTAATTGTATTGTAAAAAGCATTTGCACATTTTAATAAGCAAACCAAGTGTTATTCAATGGCCTAAATCACCGAAAGAAAAAAGGTTTAATTAATGTTAAAATTTTAAATATTTGTAAAAAAAACATTTAATCAAGAACTGAATGCAGTAAGATCATAGAAAATGGGAAATTTATTGTCTCAGTTCGTTATAAATCTTCAGATTAATGAAGTACAACTTGATTGAAAAATTGGGAACAAACCCTTTATTTTGAATGGGATTAATGCATGTTATTTGTTAATATTTGATTTTAATCATGGAGCAAGAAACAATTATTATTAAAGTGGTTTTTCTATTAAAAGTTTTGCTTTGTGCATATTATAAATCAAATAAATGAAACATAGAATGTAGTTTTATATTGGATTTTTAACGAAAAATACAACGCTATTTCATGTAATAATGTACACAAGAAACATAAATGGTTTAGTTCATGTTATATAGGTAAATACTCTTGGCTAATTAATATCCTTTAATACATGTATATACAAAATTGTTAACACAAATTCGAAATATAAGGAAGACGATCCTTGGTGAAGCGCTTGTGTATTACAGCTGACCGCGTAAGACTCTCGATACAAAGTTCCTTTACCGGTTCAACAAGGTGGAACAAGAGCTACTACCCCCCCCCTTCTCCGCCTATTCAGAGGGGTAGTGGCGTCAGTCAGCTTGAAACACTTAAGACGTTCACAACTCCGTCTCAACCCTGGCTCCTTCATGATGGTGATGCAGATACCGAGCTAACCGCAGACACTGCTTACATCTAGCCCCACAATGTTCCAGAGTTCCAAAATTATCATGCATTCCAGAGACAACATAATTTCTCAATCGCACATGATAAAACTGCGATCTCTCTCCCTTAGTCTGAAGCCTAGGTGTGGTGAGCAAACCTGCTGTCAAGATATTGATGATCTGCACCACCAACATGAAGCTCTACAAAGCTCCCATGATGTTACCACTGATGTTCGTCAATAGTTTTCTTTGCTCATTTCTAACCAACCAATTTTTAACCCTGTCTTGGGCAAATATTTCAAAACACTTTCGTTTTTTTTTTAAATAAATGTTAAGAAATATCCATTTAGATCTCTTTATTTTAATATTATAACTTTTAAAGTCACCAAAAATATTTTATGCACAGCCAGTACAGGGTGAGTCAAAAAAAGGATGAATAGCAAGATCTTACATGGAAATAAAGCATTTTTTGGTAATCTTATTTTTAACAAATGTGTATGAAATAATATTTTTTTTGTTAGGCAATCTGAAAGACCCTTGTAAAAAATCCGTGAAACTATTTTTTACTCAACTAAATTAGTAGAAAAACTAAAGTGCGAGAATATATTATTTCTATCACACCTTAAAATCTTAAACAGATAAGATCTATAGTTTCGGAGAAAATGCGCGAAATTAAATTCAGAAAATCCGCAATTTTTCTTTTGAAAAAAATCATTTTGGTGATTTTTATTCTTTTAAATTTTTTGAATAATGTGAATTTTTGAGAAAGGTAAAATATCTAAATTAAAATATTAGGAAAATTCGCATACAAAAGTGTATTATTAAAATATGTTCTTCAAGAAGTAAAAAAAATTCTCAAACGCTTTTTCAATTAGATTTAAAATTTCCGTACAATTTACTTTACGTGTCTGGTAGCCTCAAATTATTTACCTTTGAGTTTTGGCCTTTTTAAATTAGGATTATCTCGACCACAAACTTGACAATGAGATTATACTATTAACTTCATTTCTGAACTCTTGGAACAATTGATGGTACACAACTTTGATGTTTTAAATTAAGATTATTTTATCATACCGAATTATTAGTTTGAAATATCAACATTTGGTTGCAAAGACAAATTTGAGTTTGTGGTAAAAATTGAATTCCTTTTTTTAGTAAACTTCATGAGAGTGAATAAGCTGAGAGTAAATGTCGTTGCTGATACTCACAATGAGAATCTTGCTATGGTTAACATCATTAATAGTACTAGCAGGTAGGACTGTCTATCGTTAATTAAATTAAATCAAAAACGATCAACATTGGTTAAAGAAACAACGTTGTTAGTTCGTTGTTTTTAAATCGAATTTTTCTTTTTTCAAAGAGTAAAAATGATCCATCCCCACAAGCAGGTATTCATCAGCATTCATCGTTCTCATTCACAAGATCATTCAGATCTCCAAGATCATTCTCATTCCCTTAAGATTATTTTGGTTCCCAAGATCATTCAGATTCACAAGATAATTTGGATTTTCAAGAGCATTCTGATCCCCAAGATCAGTCTTGGCTCCTAAGATCATCCAGAGCTGGGAACGTTTAAATGGTGGACATCAAGATTAATGCTAGATCTCCTCTTTTTCTTAATCTCCAGATTAAATAAAGCTTGTTCCCCTCCTGTTATTGATCTCCAGATAAATTAACCGATCGGGATTAAGGATACCTTATTCTAAAGTTCCCAGCTATGATTACCTAACAGATTCTGATCCCCAAGAGCATCGATCTGATTTCTAAAAACATTTTAAGATTATTCAGAGCTTTTAAATGGTTTACTTTCTCAAAAACAATCAGCGTTGATATCATTGCTATTAATGTTATCAATAAGAAAATAGTGAACAAAAAGCAGTAGTAAAATCATGATAATTTTAATTACCAGTGTTATTGACATTTTTCTCATTAAATTCAAAATAATAACATTTACCTATTGTAAAATGATGACATGCCTTGCACTGTCTTGAACAAGTTTTTTAAAGCAACCAATGAGAAAACGGCGTTCATTGTTTGAAAAATTTTCTTCAAAGTTTTGTTCACAGTGCTTTTATTTCAGTTTGTTGATCTGGTTGGTCACATGTGTATGTATGGTTCCAACTTTGCTTCTTCAGTACGCCAGTCCTTGGGACAGGTTTGGAGCAGACGCCATTTTTAATTAAATCTATTTCTAAATGTTAAAATAAAAACGATTTATGTAGAAAACATAACTTTAACAATATATATATATATACATTTCATTTATGAGGTTTGGCATTTTTTTATGTTTTTAGAAGTAATGAGGAGGAAAAAATTACAGAATACTATTATACGCTTATTATCATCATTCTCAACGTGGTAAATTCTAACTAATTAAACAAATTCTTAATAACTAATAATAATAATTAATAAATAAGAAAATTAATTTCTTCAAGGTTGTTCCGCTCTGTATAATCGGGAGCAGTCCTGAGATGAGACATTACTTTAAAAAACTTAAAGCTAAGGTTGAACAATGTGGAGAAAGGTAAATATTTTAGAGAAAAGATCATAACTAAATTCTTTAGGAAAATTAAATTTATGCTATTACATTTTTTTAACAACAGCATAAGAATATATTCTAAAAAAACTAAACCATAAGGGAAGAAAGTTTAAGTTTTAAATAAAAAAATCCTCTGAAATTGTTCAAAATCAATATGGTGGTATTTTTAGACAAACACAAACTTCCGGAGTATTTTTTTCGAATTTATCATGTTTCCTTTGTATTTATAGTAAAAAAGGACAAAAATGGTAAATCTGCCTATTTTTTATGAATCTCTCTTTTTGTATAGATATTGTGGATGTACAGTTAACCAAAGTGAACCAGCAAACCGGGCCGAAATCTACGCCATTACAGAGGCTAGAGGAATAGAACCGGTTATTGGAAGCAGAAAGAGAGCTGCGCGGCAACGGCCCACTGACCAGGCCGGAATGGGGACCCCTGGCGCTAGTACACGCAATCACATGCACATGAGAAAAGAAACTGCAGAAACAGCAAACATTTAGATCTCTAATTTCTTTATTGTTTAATTTAAAGCATTCTGTTTTTGAAATTTGACATCAAAAAAGAATCATTAATAATTTAATGAATACTTAATAATAAAAATCAGAAAATCCAATCTAATGTGCACTTTACATAATTGTTCCGTTAACGATTATAGTTCCAACCGTTACAAAAAAATTCCAGGTAGCTGTTAGTTTTAAACATAGATAAAGATAGATTGTGCATAAGACGACATTTTTCATCTTGAAAGATATAAATGTACAGAGATGTTTTAAAGATATTCCTATTATATAGATTAACTAGGTCGGTTGTGAACATTGGCTGTTCTTATGTCATTGAGTACTTGTGGTGTACATGAGTTCTGTAGAGAGAAATTTAAGTTAGTTTATTCCTTCTCATGTCCTTCTTCAGTTCTCGTCAATATGATATATTGCTCAGTGAAATATTCATAGAGAATAGAATATATAGAGAGGAATTAAAAGAATCTCTTGGTATGAATTTTTTCAGTCCCTTTCAGCCTGAAAGGGAATTCAGTGTACAAATCATGTAAATGTTCACAAATTATATGCAGTAGAGTACATTAATACAGTATGTTCCCTAGACTATTCATTTCAATTTCGAAATTTTTAAAGCTGTAAAATAAACTTTATAATGAATTAGGTAAATAAAAACATCATTTGATTTATAGTTATAATGGAAAATCATCGTTTGTACAGTGGAAGGCATAGAGTCTATGTGAAATGATCATTTATCAAGTATGAAACCAGCCTATTTCATAGTTTGGTTTTCTTTTAACAATAATTTTAGATTTTCTATAAAATGATATTCCAGGGCCCAACAGGTTACATAGCATAAATATGTGAAGTACACCTGCAGTATGGAAACAGTACAACAAAATGGCCGTTTTACACTTTTTTCTAGTAAATTCCTCTCTATATATTCTATTCTCTATGGAAATATTGTTGTTCAAATAGTTCCATTCCCGGAGTTATTTTACACTCTATTATGAAATCCATTAAAACACCAAACCACCCCGCTTATCATTGTAGTACACTTTGACCCTTAGTTCGCGGACTGTACAATTCTTGGTGATTTTGCGTACATAAGCTATCTATGTTTACTTATTTATCTATGATTTTAAAGTTAAGAACGGATCGTTTGTTTAGCTAACGGTATTTTCCGTTTAAAGAAAAGTTATTTAATGATCTAAATTTTAATGACGGCGTTAACAGAAGAAATTTTCACTAAACGGTTTGTCAAATTGTTAACGGCGTAAGCCGTGATAACGATTGTTTGTAGTATTAAATACGTTATCATTTTGCCAATGCTCTAAAAATGTCCATAAAAAATTGTTTACAGTTTATCAAATTGGATTTATGGCACGTTTAAAGCACGTTTCAAGCAGTTACCAAATTTCAATAAAAATTCTTTTAAAGTTCAATCATATAAAAAAGGGGGGGGGGGGCTTAAGACGACATTTAACAACCGTTAACGGACTCTGGACTCTTCCGTTAATTTTCGAAAACCTCCGTTTCCTTAACGGAACTTTGCTGAGCCCTATTAATGCTATAAAGTCGTCTTCCTATTTCTGGTTATCACTATAGTTTTCAATTTTTGTGGAGCACAAGCTTCAAAAACCAATAAACAAAATAAAAATATTCCAGAATAAACTGTTGATTGTAATCTTTTTCGGAAAATTAAAGACAAAAATAGAAATGCAAATTTTTTTTTAAAAATTTTCTTTTTGTTTGTTAATTTTCTTGAGGTTTTAACAATTTTTTTTTATCGATTTTGATTATATCGTTAGAACTGACGAGCGTCAACCCAGACCGAAATATATTTTCCATAAATGTGGAACTAACATCTACTTTTTTTTACTCTACAGAGGTTTGTTCCATCACCATCACCGAAGTTTAAAGCAAAAGAATGTATTACCCAAATAATAAGTACAATAGATGGCACTGGAGAATTCGCAAACATTCATAAAAGTTGTATTTATGTCGAATTGGTAACTTAACATTGCAGTTATCAATGTCTGACAAATAAAAAAAGAAATAAGTTCTCATGGTACTGTGCTGGCCTCTTTCTAATAAAACTTTTAACTTCGTTTCCTTTCAAGTCAAATCGTTCTCAAATTTTCACGGATTTCTAAAAATAATAATAATGTCGACATTAAGAAAAATGTTAACTTCGACCAGCCATAATAAACATTTCAATAGGGTTATGCGAGTTGTCACAAAAATCTGGGTTGTAAGTTTTAACCTGTGATTGAGGAAGATTGCTTAAAATTTTCAGAACAGGGTCCAGGAAATATCACCAAATATAAAAAAATGAGTAAGGCCTAAAATATTACATGTATATTTGAAAAAAAAGTTATATTCAAAGCTATGATGTAGGTAATGAGCATATATTTCATCCATGACACCATGAATAAAGAAATCATTATTAAAAATTTAAAAAAAAAAGATTTTATGAAGCTATTCTGTACTTCATCATTCATACTCACTTCATCAGGAATTTCATATTGAACCTGTGCTATAAAGTAATCATCGTGCTGTAAAGGTAAATTCGCTGTACATTATAGCAAGTGGGCTAACAAGTTTTGATTGGTTTCCGGACTTTCTCTAAAGGATATTTAGGATATTTTTAAAACAAAATAAAATTGAAATCAACTTTATATTTTGACTTCTGCTTTGTTTCAAAGGTTATTTGATTTAAAAGAGCCATTGAAAAAAGACGAGTACAAAAACGTTTCATAAACTCAATAACCCTATTTTGGCACGATGTGCTATAAAGTTTTTGAACTTAGATTTGCTCTTAATCTCGAAGGTTCTCGCCTTTTTCTGAAAAGGCTTGAACCTTCTCAATAAAGGGAAAATTTCTGTCCAACAACTTTAGAACACTGCGAACCAAAATTACAGTGTTATAAATAGTTAAAAAAACAGAAAAATTATTGAATATAAAAATAGATTGGTGTCACAAGGATGACGACCTTTATAGTTTCCAACTGATATTGTTTAGATTTAAAATTTTATTATTGAACTTTTTCAGTTCTCACAAATTTTTAGAATAAATTTTATTTCTACAGTAGAAACCAGAAAACAGGGAAACTATTTTTCATATAACAAAGAATAAATTGTTGTATTGGATCTCCAAGTTCAGGATTTTTAGGCCTAGCACCGGAGATCTTCAAGACCAACGAGGTAACATAGAGTGATGATGTATGCCAATCCTTTACTAATTAAACAGGCCATGTACTTTACTTCCAAAGCTAAGGTCAATCTGTATATTACAGTACTCGGGGTTGATTTCGTAAAATATTTAAATGGAGAATTTGTTTTCCATGAAACTATAAAAATCCACTACTACTTTATCGTGTGCAGGATTCCATTTCCACAGGAAGACAAACTATTACAGTCTTTTACAGAGCAATATTTCATCATTAATAAACTGTTCTGAGAAAACTGAGTAAAATTCAAGATACAAAACCTCCCCATACACTTGTACTCTGAAAGCGTACTGCATATCTCTTAACATCCTTTATAAGTTAACTATCCCAAGTGTACACTCAGGACAATACACACGGAGAGGTAGCTCCCTGATTCAGACTTTAACAGCATTCTAGGATTTATTACTTTTTAAACTAAAATAAATTTGAAAACTTATATGTTTTCAACAATAACTCCTTTTATTGAAGAGCTGTTTAAAACATCTTCTTTTCTAATCCCTATTTCTTTGAAACCCAATGTCGTAAACCTTAGATACTTTAAACTATATGAATTATTTTAGGTTAAATATCAAAAGTATACACCATCAGGTTGACCAAGATATGAGGCTTTACAAATTTGCTGAGTTCCTTTAGCAGATAAAAAATATCCAATTTGAAAATATTTTAAAAATCCATCTTGGTTTCTAGTCCTTCTAGTGTGTTTCCTTGTCATGTTGACAAAATGTATCCTATTCATCCATCTATTTTTGATGTCACTCATCACCATGAATACTTACAAAACACACTCAAAATATATTCATTATATATTCATTATATATTCATTATGTATATCGAATTCAACATATCTATACAATATTATTTGTACCAAAAAATAACTAGAATCTTATTTCAATTTTCACCTAAAACTCCGATTTTCTAATCCTTAACTCTTTGTAATCCAATATCAATTTACCATCAGGTTTTAAAGATATAGGGATTAGAAAATTTGAGTTTGATTGGCGAAAACTCAATTCTTTCCTGGTCTAAAGATTGACAACAAACCATGAATGTAACATGAAATCCAAACAATCACTCTTAAAATATCAATGGCCGAATTTAAAGAATTTCCGCGGCTTTCAAATTGTTGGTTCCACTTAAATTTGTTTAAAATGTTTCAAGATTTAAGCCGGCGCTTAATTTAAACCGGGTTTTGGCAGATTTAAACCGCGGCTCAAATTCTTTAAATTCCATCTCAACTTTGAAAATGTTGTTTATCTAGGAATTGAAAATTGAAAAAAATTTGTTTATCTTCCTATCCCATATCCAGCATTCATCTCTTTCTTCCTATCCCATATCCAGGATTCATCTTTAATTGAACGATGATAAAGATAGGGAAAAGGGTAAATCGTTTCGCGAAAATTTCACATTTTTTTGCATTATGGTTGCTCGCGAAAAATGTTAACATTTTCGCTTGTTTCGCGAAAGTTTGTTTTAATCTGTTTCGCCAAAAAGAATGCAAAATTTTCGCGAAATAAGGAGTGCAAAAATTGAGGAGGAAATTTCGCATTTTAGCGCTTAGTTCATTTTCGCGAAAAAATGCGGAATTTCGCGAAAACGAAAGAAAATTTTCGTTCGCTAGAAACCCTGTTCTTAATCGTCACCTTGCACTTGACTAAACCGTAATTGGATCAGACGCTACCAGAAAGATCAAACAAATTAATTTATTATTTTTTATTAGAAATTTTAAAAAGAAACTGAAAAGAAATCACAATCTATCTATCTATCACAGATACACGTATATTTACTCTTTGTATCCAATAAACGTCCAACACGGCTGAACCGATCAAAACCTATTGATAAAGCGGCGCGAGTGCCCTAAAGATCTTTAAAGGTTAAGATAATTGCACTAGATTCGAATCGACCCTAGATATTTACATATTTCGTACATATTTTCGGATTATTCTTATTCTTTCAAAACCGATCGTTCGTTTTGAAAACGACGAAGAAAAAATTAAAAACGAAACGATCGGTTTTCGTTTTTTAAAAACGATAGTTTTTTAAAACGACCCTTCGTTAACGACCGTTAACGAGCTTTTAAAGAGAAAATACTTTTTTTGATCGGAAAATCTGAGGTCAGAAAGCATTCAGTTTATTTATGTCGATAAAAAACATGTAAGATAACCTTATCTTTCTGAACAAAAATGGAAATAAATTGTCATTAAACTCAGATTCATTAGCAAAATAAAAAATCGATCGTTTTCAAAAAACTGTTGTTTTCAAAAGCAATCGTTTTTCGTTTTTTAAAGTTCAATATGAGGGGTTCGTTTTCAAAAACGATCGATTTAAGAAAATAAGAGAAACAAAAAGAAAAGCGATCATATTTCGTTCGTTTTTAAAAACGATTAACAACGTAACTGGGCCAACATTGATTTCCCATCCGACGCTTGTTATGAGCGGGGGAAGGCAGGCGGCCATGAGCCACCACTATTTCCCCTTCCGTGCCACATATTAGCTTTTTTTCTCTTCCGGCAGCCATGAACCACCACTATTTCCCCTTCCGTACCACATATTAGCTTTTTTCTCTTCCGNGAGCGGGGGAAGGCAGGCGGCCATGAGCCACCACTATTTCCTCTTCCGGGCCACATATTAGCTTTTTTCTCTTCCGGCAGCCATGAGCCACCACTATTTCCTCTTCCGTACCACCACATTTGACTCTTCCGGGCAAAACTACTTTTTTAAATGGTATATTTAGGGCCTTGTGTGATTTTAAAAAATCCAGCCGCGTCACGTAAAAAAGCACAACTCAAACCATTTTTCTACTTAAGATTAATATTTTGTGTGTTGAATTCTTAACTGTTTTACAATGAAATTTTTGACAAACTTGGCTGAGTATTGCATCTTGAAATATCACAAAGTCTAATGATTATTCAATTACTGAATCATTATACTAAATCCATCTTAAAATCACTCATTGACCAACTTTGTGATATTTCAAGATGCAATACTCAGTCAAATTTGTCAAAAATTTCATTGTTAAACAGTTTAAGAATTCAACACACAAAATATTAATCTTAAGTAGAATTGAAAAAATGGTTTGAGTTGTGCTTTTTTGCGTGACGCGGCTGGATTTTTAAAATCACACTTTAAAGGCCCTAAATATACCATTAAAAAAAGTAGTTTTGCCCGGAAGAGTCAAATGTGGTGGTACGGAAGGGGAAATAGTGGTGGCTCATGGCTGCCAGAAGAGAAAAAAGCTAATTTGTGGCACGGAAGGGGAAATAGTGGTGGCTCATTGCCGCCTGCCTTCCCCCTCTCTTGTTATTGATATATCTTTTTCGTAAAAAGAGCAACATTTCTTTAAAAAACCTAAAATTTCTATAAGATTTGTTATAATTTTATTGTTTGATAGTGTACTAAGTTAAAGAAGCATAAAAACTTTAGTTTCTACTAAAAAATGGTCAAAAATCGCCCTTGAAACTTAGAGGAATGTTTACATTAAGGTAAAGGGCGTATACAGGGGGGGAAGGGGGGCGTGCCCCCCTAGAACTCAGAGCTATCACACTTTTTAAATCTAAAACTGAAGGTGAAAAGTATTAAAAAAATTAATTTGCTGTTTTTTTTCTGCAAGTTTTGTTTGAAGAATAGATAAAGTAGTAGTTGTAAGGTAATTGGACTGTATGTGTATCTTTGAAGTATCCGAGAAGCCAAATGTTTTGAATTTACGGTTCAAATTTTGCCCCCGAGAAGCTCTTATGGGGAGGGGGGGCAAACAAAATTCCACTTTGTGCATAGTTTGCCCCCCCTTAGATTTATTTCTATATACGCCCTTGATTTAGGTACAAACTACGTTGCAGCTAAATTCTCACGATTTAACGTTTAGTGTCCATTAATATTTTAAACTCTGAAAAATAATAAATATTTTAGGAGTTATGGTCATTTACAGTTCATACTTTAATTATTTATATTTTTAGTAGTTTAGTAGGTTCAAATTTAAACATTTTTTTTCATGGAATAACAATAAATAGAAGAATTTGCGGTCCGTACTAGATTCATATATATCTTAATGCAGAATTCTAAAATAAATCTGTTTCTTTTCAAGAAAAGATTTGGCGAAGCATAAATTTGAAATTATCACTCACTTAAATATGTTTTTAAAAACCCCCGATTGAAATTTTTAGGATTTATAAGATTTTGCTTCAAATTCAGCGAAAAAAAACATTTAAATATTTAAATAGACCTTTTTCCCATCGTAAACTTGTCGCCATTAAACTGACAAACATTGTTTTGTTTCCTGATTACTGGTTCATGTTCAATATTACAATCAATAAATACCACAGACTTTTATATTTTAAAGGGAGTGTTAGCAAAAGTACAATGCCCGATTTATAACGGACATGAAAAGTTATATTTTCTGTGAATTTCTCCATCGCTTCTTATAAGCGAGGAATGTGCAAATAAAAAAACAGTTTAAAGCAACCAAAACATGGATAAATAAATCATGTTTAATAAAATAAAGTTTTCAAGGGTACCGGCGCTGCAAACTTTGCATGAAGTGTTACTTAAAACTGTGTTTACAATCCCTTTAAAACAAGTTTAGAATTAAAGAAAAGCAGGAAGTAACAGATACATTTTATCAAATTAAGTTTTAAAGAATCAATTAAAACATACACACTCTCAAGAAAATTCAAAAAGTCTAATTTTTTAATCTTTGCAACTGAAGAAGTATAAAGAATTAAACCTAGAAGTATATTGAATTAGTTTAGAAGTGTACAAGAATTATTTTTTTTGCAACCGTAGAAGTTTAAAGAATTAAACCTGGAAGTAAAGGTAATCAACCTAGAAGTATAAAGAATCTAACCTAGAAGTATAAAGAATCTAACCTAGAAGTATAAAGAATCAAACCTAGAAGTATAATAACTTACACCTAGATGTATAATTAATTAAACCTACAGTGATGAAAAAGAAAACTCTGGAATAGGAAGTCGACTTTTAGATTAAAGTTATGACTCAAAAAATTCCAATGAACATGAGGCACAGCAATTGAACAGTGTAAACACGCCTATTTTACTCTATATGTGATTTAATAACTTAATAGTGAAGCTATTTGATTTGTAACAAAATCAAATGCACTTTAGTATTGCTTTAATGTCGTCTTCCTATTCTACAGTTTTCTGGTTATTACTGAAGAAGTAAGAATAAAATAAACAGAACCTTGAAAACCTAGAGGAAAGTAAACATAACCTTGAAAACCTAGAGGAAAGTAAACAGAACCTTGAAAACCTAGAGGAAAATAAACAGGATCTTGAAAACCTAGAGGAAAATAAACCCGAACCTTGAAAACCCAGAGGAAAGTAAACAAAACCTTGAAAACCTAGAGGAAAGTAAACAAAACCTTGAAAACCTATAGGAAAGTAAATCTGCCAAAATGAATCTAACCTGGAGAGGTAGTGATGCTGGTAACTTGGTAAAGGTTGCCAAGAACTGGAAAATAATTACATCCTACATTGGTGATATATCATCGGAACTATGGAACTATGTTACACTGGAACTATGGAACAATGAAAAGATAAATTTGACTGTTTCTCTGTTTAATTCTCAACAAATAACAGAGATATGACGTGACGCGAACTTTTAACAAGTATCCCACAATAGTACCATGCATGATAAACTGGTGTACAGCGTGTTATGCATTATACAGTAATTGTATCTTATTAAACACTAGTCTGAGAACCCAGCGTTGCCCAGGGTACTCATATTCACTCCCGCCGTTTACCCACACTTGGTCGTAAATTACGATTTTAGCTATTTTTCCCTCTAAAAGTAGACCCACTCAACTTAGAATCTCAAAACCAGGCAAAGAACATTAATGTGGTTCTCCCGAGTTCCTCAATCAACATTTCAGGCAAATCGGTCACGAGGTTCTTGAGTTATTATCGCCTTGCAAAAAAAGAGACAAACAGAGATTACATCTTTATATATATGGACTAGCTTGGGAACCCAGCGTTGCCCAGGGTACTCATAGTTACTCTAGCCGTTTACCCGCACTTGGTCGATTTTAACAGGAAACCAAATTTTTCCTAGTAAAGCCTATCAACTCAACTTAGACTCTCAAAACCAGGCAAAGACATTAATGTGGTTCTTCCGAGTTCCTCAATCTAAATTTGAAGCAAATTGGTCGAGGGGTTACTGAGTTTTATGATCATCATACAAACAAAGAGACAAACAGAGATAACATCTTTATATACATGGATTAGCTTGGGAGCACAACGTTTTTGTGTAAATAAAGATTAAAACATCCATGGTGTGAAAAGGGATTAAATATGAATAAGAACTATGCCCAAGATAACAAATACTGAAATCAGCGAAAAAGAATCGTTAAAAAAAAGTTTTCCTGAAGACACGAAAATATATTAATAATAAGCAACAAATATAGTAATAATAAATATAATAAAACAAAAAAATAAATTTTAAATAGTCTTCATTGATCCTGCAATGAAAAAAACAAAAACAATTCGACATAAAAGAATCAAATATTTTAAATTGAAGGGTTCACTAACACTCATTATAAACCAAGTATAGGATTGATCCCAAACCAAGTATAGGATTGATCCCTTCTAAAAACTTTTAATTACTTCACTATCAAAAACATAATAGTATAAATAAATAAATATACAGAAAATATTTTTACAATGTGCACTTCTGGATTTTAAGCAAAAAGTTTGGTTTTAGATATCAATACTTGAAATAAAACTAGAATTAGAGTTAAATGAGTAAAGAAATGAGCTTGGTTTGGATAGTTGAGGTTTAACCACTGTGCTTGAAGGTTTAACCTCTGCGTTCGTAGGTTTAACCACTGTGTTTGAAGGTTTCACCACTGTGGACCTTGTATCCATCGCCTCTTTAGTTCTATATAAAGAAGAGGTACAAGGAGAACAAGAGTTAGCGTTGATATCACTGGAGAGTTCTTCAGGTGAAGAGAGGTCAGAAAACTCTTCGTTATAATAAGAGTTCACATAGTATTCAGAGTTAAAGGCTTCACAACCCACTAAATCTGAGTTCACCAAATCGGCAGAATCTTCCGAAAACAAAGAGTTAACTGAATCTGAGTTGACTGATAAGTCCGAGCTGGATTTTCCAGAATCTTCTGAGTCCTTTGAGTTAACAGAACCCTCTGAGTTAGAAGAGTTTGACTGAGTTGAGAGTTTATTAAGATTGTTGAAAATAGTTTTCTGTAAACTTGAACATATTCCTAGATACTCAAACTCAGCCTAAAATAATAGATAAACATTTTTAAAATTGTTTTTAAGAATGATGTTTTAAAAGATTAAAGAAATTGAGAAATCTGTAAAGCTTAAACTTTAGGCAATCTGTTCATAACATGCTTTGTCGGTTTCTATTTTAAATTTAAGCCTTTGGCGACGGCAACCCCGTATACCCTCGGAATTATAACTTAATCAGCTTGGAAACCCAGCCATGCCTGGAAACTAAACATATTCAACCCACTCCACTTGTTATTTAATATTTTAAACCTAGGATACTGCTAAGAACATTCCCGCATGGTTCTACTCTCGACAGAGTTCCCCAATTAAATTTTGAGGCAAATCGGTTCAAGGGTTCATGAGTTATGATCAAAGATACAAACAAACAAACAGAGATTACTAATTTATACTTAAAGATGGTTAAATTCAAAATTCAAATGTTGTAGAAATCAATTTCATTTGATGTGGCTTCGCGCTGTTCAAATCAAAAGTTTAGGCCTATGGGTGAACACTGAACAACGATACTAATTGAAACTGCCAATTTCCTGTATTTATGTTGTCATCTAAATAGCATTTAATTTAACTTAATTTTGATACAGTGAGAGCCAGAAAACTGTTAGATAGAAAGACGTCTTTTAGACTCAAGTTCTGGCTTTAAATCTCAGAATATATATATATATTCTGAGCTGGGAACTTTGAATGGTGGATATCGAGGTCAATGCTTGCTCTTCTTTTTTTCTTAATCTCAAGACTAACCTAATCTTGTACTTGTATCCTGAAAAGTGTATAAAATTCAACCAATCAGAGTCGCTTATTAGAAATTAGGAAATTTGTAATTTTGCGCGCCATTTAAAATTAATATACAGAAACGGGAGGGACTCTATAATTTTTAAAAACCGGTTTTTGATTTTCTGTACTATATCCAACAAGAAATTAAAAGTGTCCACATTGGATATTCGGATTAAGCAGTCGGGATTAAAGGTATCCTATTCTAAAGTTCCCAGCTCTGAACTTTTAATAGTTCAACTAACCTAATGCATAGTAATTGTGTAATGTACTGTGTAATGTACTCATTTCGTTTGATAAGTTATTAATAAGAAACTAGTAAAGCTACATATTTGCTATCATGGCGTCTACCTATTCCATTGTTTTCTGGTTTCACTGTACATAAAACCGGCAGTAAATTTTTCTAAGTACTAGCAAAAAATGAATATTGATTATATAAAATTTAATTTTAAATATTTGTATTAGGAGTAATTTTGGGACACGCTGTGTAAAAGAAACCAGTATTATTATGAGAACTCGGGTAAAAATATAAATTTTACTACCAGTACGTGAACTTTGTACAGATTTCTAAATCTAAGATTTCATTTTTAACATTTTCACAAGTAAATTTCATTCATAATCATTTTTAAAAATTTGCCTAGAAGAAATAAAATGAATTTTAGATTTTTGTTGAAAAAGGGTAAAATCTGTTATAATCATTAATATAAAACAAAGATTGGAAAAAAAAAAAAAATTTTCTCACAAAACGGTAAAACGCTCTTGCATCAGCGGATCCTTTTTTTTAGATGATCATTAGAAAAAGCATAATTAGGCAGATTTTAAGGATTAGAACCAAAGGAGTATCTCTGTGTTTACCTGTGACATATAAACTAGATGGTTTAAAGTATCATATCCATTCAGAGTTAAAATAGGAACAAGATTCGATAGATTACCGGAACATAGAAACTCTTCCAAACTAAACAAATAGAGTTAAAACACGGAGTAGATGGAGTACATGGGGAACATGGAGTACTAGGAGAACATGGAGTACTGGGAGTAGATGGAGTACTGGGAGTATATGGCGTAATGGGAGTTCATGGAGAACATTAAGTACAGGGAGTACATGGAGTACTGTGAGTACATGGAGTACTGTGAGTACATGGAGTACAGGGAGTATAGGGAACACAGGGAGTACATGAAGTACTGAGAGAACAGAGGGTACAGAGTACAGGGAGTACAGGGAGTATAAGGAGTACAGGGAGTTGTACAGGGAGAACAGGAAGTAGGAAGTGTATGCAATTCAGGGAGTATACATAAATTATAGAGAATTTAGAAATTTAAATATTTTTACAGAATTATGAAGTTGGTTCCCTAAGGCGTTACTTTAACGATGTTTTGCCTGAAAAACCAATTGTTTGATTTCAACAGATGGTGAATCTTTAAGGATTAACAAAAAGTTTACTTTCCCTTAGTTAAGGATATTTAATCAGAGGAATTTGGATAAAATTGGGTTAAATATTGAAAAATATTCTTATTTCACGTCAAATCGTGATTTGAAGACAATTTAGCAAATATCTTAAAGAAATAAAAAATCCTATGAACGTACGGGCGCTGCCGCCACAAACATGTCTTCTAACTGGAATGGGAAAAATGTCTCCTAAATTCTGATTGCTAGAAAAACAATCCAAAAACGATCGTTAACACTCATTTTTGGATCCTTTTTGGATCCTTAAGAAAATACAGGCAAAAAGTGAAACGAACCAAATTATTGGAGATCACGATCTGTACCTGATATCCTGATGTTTCCGGTTTAATATTTTCTCCTCTTCCTCTTCAGTGCATACTCGTACATAGATAAACTTAAACACTCCAATCCGTCCTCCCACCTTACCCCGCCATAGACCAGTAGCATCCATACTTATAATCTCGATACAATCTCCCTGCCTAAAGGGCAGCCCATCCTAGATAACATTGATTAAACCTAAACAGCTTTTTTGTCCTAGCAATCTCATTTGTGAAATTTTGTGACTTTTAATGAATAGAAATTGAAATGATTTTTTTGTAAAAACATTTTTTTAAATGCATAATATAGGGTACAGGGCAGTAAAAAGTCAGGTCTGTGTAAAAATAAATCTTGAATAGCCCCGAGGCTATGCATAGATTTAGATTCCTGCATAGGGTTATTGTTTTCATCGTTTTTCATGTTTTTTACTTTACTTAATTTCAATTAAAAAATTGAAGAAGAATATGTTTTATGAAAATTTACGATCAAAGAAATTTCTAAAAATTCTTGAAAAGATTATTTCAAAGAAAATCATAAAAGAATTAAGATTAATAGGAGTTTGAATAGGGTTTTTACAAATGATTAATAAAATAGTAAAACTAAGAATCAGCAAATAAAAATATACGTAAACAAATTTAATCAAACCGAACCTTATCATAAGGACTAGGAAAGTTGTCCGCAATCGCTATTCCTAATCTTGTCTTCTTGTTCTCTTCATTCCTCTTCTTAAAGGAAGAGTTAAACGAGTTCTTGGAGGAGAGCAGTGTCCTTTCTTTGCTCTTATCTCTGTATATTCGAGTTCTTGTTCTTGTTGGTGGAGCACGGCTAGTCATGTCTGTACCACACGATGGTTGAAAACCAACTGATATTCCGTGTGAATATATGTTGTTAGTTTTCCCCTCCCCTCCTGGAAGATTCCCCACCTCCCAACCACACAGTTTCCCTGTAGCGTGAGTATAATTCCCGCAGGATTTACTAGTTTCCTCATACCAATGTTTCGTGTGAATATATCCCTCTTCTATCCTTGATTTTCCGTTCGGTATCTTAGATACATCTTCTCCGCCCTGGAGCCTTGATTCTTCGCCATCAATGCTTGCTTTTACACCCTGCAACCTTGCTTCTTCGCCCTGTATCCTTGATTCTTTGCCATCAATCCTTGATTCTCGGACCTGTATTCTTGATTCTCCGCCCTGTATTCTTGCTTCTCCCTCCTGTATCCTTGATTCTCCGCCCTGTAGTCTTGATTCTCCGCCCTGTATCCTTGATTCTCCGCCCTGTTTTCTTGATTCTCCGCCCTGTATTATTGCTTCTCCCTCCTGTATCCTTGCCTCTCCGCCCTGTAATCTTGATTCTCCGCCCTGTATCATTGATTCTCCGCCCTGTATCCTTGATTCTCCTACCTTTATTCTTGATTCTCCGACCTGTATTGATTCTCCGCCCTGTAGTCTTGTTTCTACTCCCTGTATCCTTGATTCTCCGCCCTGTATCCTTGATTCTCCGCCCTGTATCCTTGCTTCTCGACCCTGTATCATTGCTTTGTTGTCCCTTTTCAATGGTTTTGAGTTGCTGGATATATTTCTCTCCTGTTTCTTTTGAATACAAGAGCTCAGCTTCTCCTCCTCCTGTTTCCAATTTTGTCCTGACGATGAGTTAGAAAACACATTTTCCTGTTTCTTGCCTTCAGCTAGCCTATTCTTAATCCAGTGTTCCTGTTTAGTTCGAATATTCTTCAACAGTTCCTGTTTCCATTTTAATTTCCCAACTTGCTGTTCGTAATGCTGCGTCTGCTTAACTTGGATGGTTTTCATGGATTGATTAAAAATCAGATTATCGTCTGAGAAATCAGAATCATCTAAAAAGAAATATATTTCAATTAATAAAGATTAAGGAATTGAGTCTTTGTCACAAACTCTGATTTTCTAAGCGCAATATCTTTGCAACCTGATATTGTACAACAAAGATATTTCAAGCTATGATTTCTGCAGGTATACCAAAAAATCTAAGTTTGAAATATCAAACCATTAGATTGCAAAGATATAGAGACTAGAAAATTTGAGCTTATTGCAAATACTAAATTTCTTTATTAATTATTTTCTTTCTTAAATATGGGTTTAACAAATTAATATCTTTTTTGGTTTCCCTTTACAGGTTCACAAGAAACATTTTATGGAAGAAAGTTTAAGTTTTTGAATTTTTGATTACTTGATTTCAAACATAAGCAAAAATTCCCAAATTATCAATTGGTTAGACATTTTATCTGTTCCCACAGCAAAAATTAGAAACGTGCACTTTTGAATAGCAAAAAATACATGACATTGAAAAGGCAATTCATTCGGTTTACTACACTTGCATTCAAATTGCAAATATGATACTCATATATTAATTTTCTATCGGCTTTTTAAAAAAACTCTTGAAATCCTCCAAAAAACAACATCACGCTTGATTGTTTTAAATATAATTGACACACAAATACAATACGACAATGGGATAAATTCTACGGGTATTTTTAGAACAACAATGATTAAAGGCACCCTGTTATTTAATTCTTATTTATGAGACACGGCTAATGTTTTTCAATACCCTGGTTTTGCGGTTTCAGACACAACGTTTTCTCCTAAATAATGTCTTAGTTTACGGCTAAAAACGGCTGAATCAAATAAAAAGGCTTCGACTTTTTAAAGTTATACCTAGCTTATTATAGATCTTCTCTAGGAATGTATATTATCTAGATTAGTATAGAACACAGACCTTATCTATGTATATATATTACCTGATAAGCCTATCTCTAGGTTAGTATAGAACACAGACCTTCTCTATGTATATATATTACCTGATAAACCTATCTCTAGGTTAGTATAGAACACAGACCGTCTTCTCTTTGTATCTCTTGAACACAAACATCTAACACAAGGTATAACCAAGGAGACCCGAGGGAGACAGACAAGCTTCTGTATACAGGATACAGTATGGATACAAGGGGGGAGTAGGGTGGATAGATCTGAGTAACTTTTACTTCTTCCTCTCATTTTATAACAGTTGAAACCTTTGCATATTTCATAATATATACATCAATGATGAGTCATCTTATACACTGCTGAGATATCTCATCTAGTTTTCTCGATTATTTGTCGTTTTTATCCAAACTAACAATAATGTTGATTTCGTGTCAACTTTATAACTTTGTTTAACACACTTCCGTTATTTAGTCGGTTTTATAATTTTCAAATTTTGAAAATCTCACTTCTTTAGATCCCGGATTTTCAGATTGGTTTGGTTCTTCTAGGTTCAGGTATTAAAGTTTCGGTTCCAAGGTTCTAAAGAGTTTCCGTGTATTGAAGGCTCTCTTTCTTCTGCAGGTTCTCCTTGTTATGCAAGTGCAGGTTCTTCTTGCTCTCCTAATTCTCCTTGTTCTACAGGTTCTTCCTTGTTCTGTAGGTTCTCCTTGTTCTGTAGGTTCTCCTTGCTCTGTAGGTTATTATTGTTCTACAGGTTCTTCCTTGTTCTGCAGGTTCTCCTTGTACTGCAGGTTCTCCTTGTTCTGCAGGTTCTCCTTGATCTGCAAGTTCTCCTTGTTCTGCAAGTTCTCCTTGTTCTGCAGGTTCTCCTTGTTCTGCAAGTTCTACTTGTTCTGCAAGTTCTACTTGTTCTGCAAGTTCTACTTGTTCTGCAGGTTCTCCTTGTTCTTCAGGTTCTCCTTGTTCTTCAGATTCTCCTTGTTCTTCAGGTTCTCCTTGTTCTTCAGATTCTCCTTGTTCTTCAGGTTCTCCTTGTTCTGCAAGTTCTCCTTGTACTGTAGGTTCTTCTTGTTCTTGTTATGTAGGTTCTCCTTGTTCTGACAGGTTTTCCATGTTCTGCAGGTTCTCCTTGTTCTGCAAGTTCTCTTTGTTCTGTAGGTTCTTCTTGTTTTCCTAGTTCTTCTTGTTCTTCAGGTTCTCCTTGTTCTGTAGGTTCTCCTTGTTCTGTAGGTTCTACTTGTTCTATAGGTTCTCCTTGTTCTGCAGTTTCTCAAAGTTCTGTAGGTTCTTCTGGTATCTAGGGTTAGGTCTTAATGTTCTTAATGTTCTCCTGGTTCTCCTTTAGATACAGGTTCTCAATGCTACCTGATACTACTGAGGTATTTGAAGAAAAGTTGTAAGGACTGGATACAAGTGTTCTCAAATAAACAGATGTTGTACCTGGAATTTCCAAGGTGAATCTTATGTATTTCCAGAGGGGTGGACGTTTCATCTTAGGGTTTAAAACAAAACAAAAATAATTCGCGGATTTTCACAAAAAATTTCGCGGATTTTCAAAATTGTAAAAAATTTAATGACGATCGAATTTTGATGGAGACAAATATTTGAAATTTTGATGATTCATAAACCTTCCCTGGAGTCCCTAGATGTCCCACAAAAAATTTGGGCCCAATCGGTTCAGCCGTTTTGACGTTTATTGGATACAAACAGACAGACAGACAGACAGACAGACAGACAGACAAGCCAAATTTATATATAGATTGTATTGTAAAAATAGGATAAATTCTTTCATGAAAATTTTCTTTACTAGTTTCTTGAATTCTTTCAGCTCGAGCTTGAATTATAAAATAAAGAAATGACATTGCAGCCGAGAGACATTTTTTTAAATAAGAAATGCTACATTTTTGCGTTAAAAATGGGATCTCGGTACAATTTCGATCTTTTAATTTTTTTTTCTACATTTGAATTCTAAAGAGGATGAATTTATGTTTCCATATTATCAATAAATAAAAAAAAATACTTCGGCTCGAGCCGTCATTCCTCAAACCCGACTTTAAGACCCAATCTTTGACCCAACTCTGACGACAGCTTGTGTCATGTAATTGACAGCTCCAAGATCTTAGGCTCGACTGGAGGAGTTAGGCCCAATGAAAATAAAACCGCCCTTGGTTGGTTTTAGTGGAGAATAATGCTCAATGTTGAGTCTTGTTCTCATAAAAACCTGGAATGCGCCAATTCCTACCATGAAAATCCACCTAATTGAATATTAAACCGGGTTTTTGAACTCAACTCTGTGTAAAATAGGATGCAGCTTAAATCAGACAGCAAGGTAACGGACTCGGAAGTAAGCAAGAAAATAATTTCTATTAAAAAAATACAGAGGCTAAAACTTTAGTGTCTCAATATCCACAGCGGAAGCTATTAATCCAAAGCGATAAAGTGCTTAATCCGTGAAAAACACCTGACGTCAATTTGAGCAATTTCTCATTGGCTTTTCATTGGTTGAACCTTTAGTTCAAAATCTTATGAATCCGAAAGTTATTTTAAAACGGATTACGGATTAAGGAACGGATTCCTAAACATATCACAAAACGGATTAAGGAACGGATTCCTAAACATATCACAGAACGGATTAAGGAACGGATTACGGAATGGATTAAGGAATGGATTAAGGAACGGATTACGGAATGGATTAAGGAACGGATTACGGAATGGATTACGGAATTGATTACGGAATGGACTGCAAACACAAAAGTTCCGACATCTGATGCAATAATGCATTAACAGCATAATTTATATCATGAGTTAAAAAATAATAGTTCAAAATAGCCTGAAAAGTCTAGACATAGATTCTATTAACCTATTTTGCAACAAATTAGTTGAATAATTCAAGTTCAAAATTAAGGAGCTTATACTTTTTATGCATCCTTAAATTTAAGAGAAGAAAAGTTGTTTTTGGATAATTGAAATTTTTGTTTCATCTTTGATTATTTAAATAAAGTATAAATCTTATTTATCTTTTTATGAAAAAATTGTTTAAGAAAGAACATTTAAGGAAGAAATAATTGCGTAAATTCTGTTGCATCTGTATTACCTAGGTTGTTGACGCATCTGTATTGACGCATATGTTTTTTTCTAATAAGAATCTAGGTCAGATATTCAGATTTTCAGAGTTGCTGGGAATTCTAAACAAGTTTTTTTCACTTTTCTAAAAAAACGTTATTTGACAGAATAAACTTTTATTGTTTCTTTTTTATTAGAAACTTTGCAATATCATGACATTTTCTTAAATGTGTAGAACTTCTAATATTTTTAACATTTATGATTCTTTTGATTTTCGCTTAAAGGCAGGGACCGGCAATGTAATGAAATTGTAGTATTGATGAGAATTTTTTTTTGGATTCATTTGAGACATATAAAACTTTTTAATGATGTATAACTACTGAGTTTGATCGTAAAGTCGACGTTTAAAATCATCCATTTGGGTGGTTACGTTTTGAGAATCGATTTAAAAAAATTATTAAATAACGACGACGAAAAATGTTTCAAAAATTCTACAGTAAACTAATTAGATGTTTAGGAACATATTTCTCAATAAAAATTTGTCAATAGATCATTGTTAGAATAAATTATTTTGTTTTCATCATTAAATTGAATTTCTTATTCTTTACCAATTTGTTCGCAGATTTCGTCTTTTCAATGAAAATTCTAGAAAATCTACAGAAAATGTTTGTGAACAATGAGAGATTACAGAAAATAATAACTGAATAAATTCACGTATCTTCAATGATAAGTGTTATTTTTATTTTCTTAACCTAAACAACTAAATTAGTTTACTGTAGAATTTTTATGACGTTTCTTGTCGTCGTTATTTAATAATTTAAAAAAATTTTAAAAACCACCCAAATGAATGATTTTGAATGTTGACTTTGCAATCAATCTTTGTAATTTTACATCAATAAAACGTTTTATATGATAAAAATGAATCCTAAAAAACTACTCACACAAAACTACATTCTCCGTTCAACTACCATACATTGCCGGTCACTCCATGTTAAGGGACTTTAGTTATAATTTCAAAGGACCTTTCACTTTAAAGGGAGACATGCCTGATTCACTGCGGTACCCTTTAGACCTTTATCTGATAAATTAATGTGGAAGAAATCATTGTTTTCTTAGATTAAAAAGGATATTTTTTTCATCCATTGTTTCTCAACAAGAAATCTGAAGGTTACCTTTCAAAAAGAACAACAATTTAAGATATTCAATTTTCATGGGTAAAAACCAAAGAGAATAGAATATATATTAGAGTGGAATTTACTAGAAAAAAGTGTAAAATGGCCATTTAGTTGTACTGTTTCCATACTGCAGGTGTACTTCACATATTTGCGCTATATAACCTTTTGGGCCCTGGAACATCATTTTATAGAAAATCTAAAATTAATATTAAAAGAATTATGAAATAGGCTGGTTTCATAATTGACCAGATAACATTTCACATAGACTCTATGCCGTTCACTGTACAAGTGATGCTTTTCCGTTATAACTATAAATCAAATAATGTTTTTTATTCACCTAATTTTATATAGTTTATTTAACAGCTTTAAAAAATCCGAAATTTAAATTGATTTTGTAGGGAACATACTGTATTAAAGTACTCTACTGCATATAACTTGTGAACATTTACATGATTTGTACACTTTGAACTCCCTTTCAGGCTGAAAGGGACTGAAAAAAATTCATTCCGAGGGATTGTTTAAATTCAACATTAATATATATTCTATTCTCTTTGCTAAAAACATGAAAATTTCCCTCAATCTTGATAATGGAGAATTACTGTAGATAACTGGATTGTTCAGCTGGGCATTTTATATATTTTTTGGTCCTCGTTCCATGGGTCCTTTTGTCCTTTTTCCCTTTTCGGATCCTATATTTCATATTCCTTTTCAGTCTCCAGAAAGACGTCTAAAATGACTGACTCTACACTATTAAATAATCTGTTCAGTCTCCTTCTAATTTTCAATTGTAAAAAGTAAGTCATTTGTTTAAGCTAAATTGATTCTAAAAAGGATTTAAATCTTTGCTTGATTCTTTTGGGATCTCTCAAAATTCGTTTGAAACTTTTTTTTTACCTAAATTTTTTTCTTCATTTTTTAGACCAAAGGAATTGAGTTTTTGTCACAAACTCTGATTCTCTAATTCCTATATCTTTGCAACCCGATGTCGCAGACCTGTGTTATTTAAAAAATTTCTGTTAGTCCAAATAGATTAAAACATCAAAGGTTTAAACCATTAGATTGCAAAGATATAGAGATTAGAAAATTTGAGTTTGTGGCAAAAACTCCTTGATGATATTTGTTTTTTCTCCGGTAAATCAGTTAAGTCACACTCCATTCTTATATTTTTCTTTCTTATTCATATTTTCAAATTTCGGAGGTTTGTCCCTCTTTCCTCACTCCGGACACAGATAGATAGATAGTGATGATAGATAGATAGACAGATAGATACTTGAAACCAGTGGTTCATGCAGCCTCATGCCAGACACTTCATATAATGGTTATTCTTACATTCTTTTATGTACAATTTTTTAGATCCTCATGTACAGTACACGTTTTAGAACACTGTTCATGTAAGGATCTTTCTTGTACAGCGTTGGGGCTAAAAATAGTACAGTTTGTATCTATGTACAGGTTTTAAGGTTCTTTCACATATGTAAAAGCACTTAAAAGATAGAAACTGACAGTACACAAGGAAAGTACATGTACTACGCTAGTGGGGTATGTAATTGTTTATGTAAAAAAATAGCGAAATAGCATTTGAGCTGACGCTGATTTAAACGGTAGATGCGTAAATTTTATGTACAGTCAAGGAACTATATACAGGAACGCCCAACTCAGATGTACGCAAATGGTGTACTGTACTCTTGGAAGGAAAGTAAACAAACCCAGTGCCCCACAGAAGTTGAAGGGAAAGGACTAAAGCTCTTATTCTTATACTGCAGTCCAACAAAAAACAAGTTAATGTATCAAGTTAGAGTGAATTTTTGGCTCTCTAGTCAACATGGAATAAGATAAATTTTATTCCACCTGATGATGAGGAATTCCCCTGAATTCTTTGTTTTGATCTCCTCCCACTGCAGTACACGGATTTGAAGCATCAGATATGGCAGTTTCTGTCTATATATTTCTTGTGTACAATGTGTAAACATGGTTTAGTATTGCAAGTAATGTCTTTCATGCCTTCTTTAACCTTCGCGGCATTTTGTTTCAAACAATATTAGTTTCCCAGATAAAATAATTAAACTAGAACTAGTGTTGGACTTTTCAAAATATGGTTTACTAATTTTTCACTGTTAAAATATATATTCTGTCCTTTTGCACTGTTAAAATATATATTCTGTCCTTTTGCACTGTTAAAATATATATTCTGTCCTTTTGCACTGTTAAAATATATATTCTGTCCTTTTGTACTGTTAAAATATATATTCTGTCCTTTTGCACTGTTAAAATATATATTCTGTCCCTTAGAAACAAAAACAAACTTCGCAATTTGAAAAGTTTATGTTAAGGACAGTGAGAACTATAAAACTCTGGAATATGAGGACGAATTTTAGACTTAAAGGGAGTGACCGGCTATGTAAGGTAGTTGAAATGCAAGTATGCAGTGTTGTGGAAAGCTTCTTTCGGATTCATTTGAGACATATAAAACTTTTTAAAGATCTGTAAATCGTGAGTTTGAGCGCAAATTCGACGTTCAAAACTCCTACTTTTGGGATGGATACGTTTACAAATTTAGTTTTTTTAAATTATTATATAAAGACGAAATTAAATGTAAAAAAGCTCTACAATAAACTACAGACGTCATGTATAGGAACATGTTGAGAAAATTAAAATAATCTTATCATCGAAAATAAGTAATCTTATTCAATTATCAGTTTCTATTTTCTCATTATTCTGGTTTCTCATTATTCACAAAGATTTTCGCAGATTTTCTAGAATTGTTATTGAAAAGACGACATTTGAATAATTTGAAGAAATCTGCGAATAAATTCAAAGAAAATAAGAAATTCAATAAAATAATCAAAAAGAAATAATCGATTTTGATTTATTGACAAATTTCTTTTGGGAAATAATTTTCCTAACCATCTAATTAGATTACTGTATAATTTTTACTTTATTTTTTTGTTGTCGTTATTTATCCACCCCCAAATTAGGAGTTTTGAACGTCGAATTTGCGCTCAAACTCAGGATTTACAGATCTTTAAAAAGTTTAATATGTCTCAAATGAATCCGAAAGAAGTTTTCCACAACACTGCATACTCAGTTAAACTACCTTACATAGCCGGTCACTTCCTTTAAGTTATGACTTTAAATAGTTAAACGAACATGAGACAAGCAATCGTGAAAATTATTGCTTTAACTTCGTCTTCCTATTCCACAGTTTTCTTGTTCTCCCTGCACTACCACTTTTTTGCTGTAAACTAACAATCGGAAATCAAAGTCAACTTGTTGGGACACCTGAGCTGAAAACTTTAGAATGGTGGATATTGAGATAAATGTTTGATCCTCTCTTTTTGCTAATCTCCAGACTAATTTAGTCTTTAGATTAATTTCTACAGATTAGAGATGCGCTCTTTAACTTTTGAAAACCGGTTTTTATTTTCCACATTTGCGGCGTCATATCAATTAGATTAATGATCGCAAGTTTTTGACTATATATATAATCCTCAAACGTGATAAAATATGTTTTCTAATAAGTTCATATTAACATGATTTAATTTATATTTGTGAAAATGCTCTAAAAGCCGACTTTAGTTCAATTGGGGATTAGTTCAATCGAAATAGTTTCGTTTCTGAACTTGTAATCAAACTTATCTTTATTTTATGTAGAAGGACATATGATATCCAACGAGAGAGGATTGAAAATAAAAGTTTCCACAGTGGATATCCAGATTAAGAGATCAGAATTAATGATATCCAATTCTAAAGTTTTCAGCTCTGGCAGTTCTATCGTTTTTTGTGTGAAGTCTCTTTGATCCATAATTACTGTTCCCTGCAGTTTAAACTTTAAAGTCTTTTATCCTTCAAAGTCAAGGACAGCGGGAAGCACTTGGAACAGATGGAACCGTTTATATGTTCAGATACAAATATTTAATTATAATGAAATATCATGGAACTTAATTTTGTAATATATTCTTGTAAACTACAGTAAGAACCAGAAAACTCTGAAATGGAAAGACGACGGTTTACACTCAAGTGATGATTTTAAATAATCTAATAAACATAAGACACAGCAATGATGCAGTGTAGCAAGACTCATTGCTTAATATTGTTTTGATAACTTACTATGGAGTAAAACTATTTGCTTTGTAACAACATCAAATACTTAAATATCACTGCAATGTCGTCTTCCTATTCCATTGTTTTCTTGTTCTTATTGTATACATTGAGCTGATATCTATTCATATATATATACAGGGCTACCCAAAGGATAAGACTATAAAATTATTTATTTCTTAATCATTAACGACTATATTCAAGGCAAGGTGTTCCCTCATATATTCAATACGCCAATAAAGACAATATTCAAGGCAGAAGACAATTCAACCTTGGGATCGTCAAGTTATATGAGTTTTAGTTGGTCTTTACAATCTCATATATTGTGAGTTAACCTGTATATCACATCTTCTTTTTTTGAAAGATTTAATTCATGATTCTATAAATATTTGCAAAGTAGATTTAAATCATTAAAGTCCCAAAATTTCGGAATTTTGTGTATCTAACAAGCGTTAATACAAAGTAATTCAATCCAATTTAAAAGTTTATTTCGAGATTTAACTTTGGGTTTCTTTTGTGTCTTTCAAAACAAAACAGTTTATTAATCTTTTCTTTTTCTTTGTCTTAAATAGTATTTGTGAGGTTCTAAAATCACTCCAACCTCTATAGTACATTTTAAAATTGTACTGCACCGACCTTTTGTACCAGCCAGAGCCTGAAACTTAAGACAGAGTATCGTAATTAAACCCGGTATTGGAAACCTGGTTTCATGAATGAGGTCAGGCAGTTTTGAAGATATTTTTGTTAAGAAAAATTATTTCATTCTCTTTTTGTTTTCTGATATTTAAATTAAAATCTACGCAAAAGCAGGAAACTCGAGAGTTTCGTTCATAGAAACTCTCTTAAATTTTCAACTCAGGCATCTAGCCACCGATGAAATTGTACTGTGCCAAATTTAATCTGTACTGTCGGCCCGTCTTGATAAATTGTCTCCTAACGCTTGGGTTTTACATGGTATTTGATGAATTTCCTTTTTGGAATGTAACCCCTCCTTTAGTATTATAAATGAAGCTTGGAGTTGGATTATCTTAAAGTTTGCCGCATTCTGTATTCTGTATTCTGCATTCTGTATTCTGTAGATGATACAATACAATACTATCAAGTTTAGTTTAGAGTTTGAATTTACAATTTATAGCACGCTAGATTAAACAAAAAGTCAAAACACGTTAGGTTAAGTAAGTATTGAGAATTCAAGATAACCCTATGGTTTAGAAGAAAACTACAATATAAAAGCACGCTAGATTTAACCGAAATACGCTACACAGTAGCAGAGATTAATTCAGAAATCACGGCACGCTAGGATACGTGGAAATTCAAATTTCAAGGCAGGCTAAGTTTAGCATAAATTCACAATTCAAGGCAAGCTGGGATACATGGAAATTCAAATTTCAAGGCAGGCTAAATTTAGTAGAAATTCACAATTTAAGGCACGCCATGATATGTGGAAATTCAAATTTCAAGGCAGGCTAAGTTTAGTAATAAATTCACAATTCAAGGCAAGCTAGGATATGTGGAAATTCAAATTTCAAGGCAGGCTAAGTTTAGTAATAAATTCACAATTCAAGACAAGCTAGGATATGTGGAAATTTAAATTTCATGGCATGCTAAGTTTAGTAATAAATTCACAATTCAAGGCAGCTAGGATATGTGGAAATTCAAATTTCAAGGCAGGCTAAGTTTAGTAATAAATTCACAATTCAAGACAAGCTAGGATATGTGGAAATTTAAATTTCATGGCATGCTAAGTTTAGTAATAAATTCACAATTCAAGGCAGCTAGGATATGGGGAAATTTAAATTTCAAGGCAGGCTAAGTTTAGTAATAAATTCACAATTTAAGGCAAGCTAGGATATGTGGAAATTTAAATTTCATGGCATGCTAAGTTTAGTATAAATTCACAATTCAAGGCACGCTAGGATATGTGGAAATTCAAATTTCAAGGCACGCTAAGTTTAGTAGAAATTCACAATTCAAGGCACGCCAGGATATGTGGAAATACAAATTTCAAGGCACGCTAAATTTAGTAGAAAATAAATCGATGCACACTAGGTTTAGTAGAAACCAATTAAGTTTGGTTAAAATAAATTGTCAAATTAATGCAACATTTAAGAATAATTAAAGAGACTTTAAGTGTAATTTCAATTGACACTTCATGCAAAGATGGTTATTTACAATTCACAACGGTACCCTTAAAACCAGTTTCTGATCGATCAAGTATAACTAAGATATTAATGTTTATAATTTTGAAACTAATAAACTTTAATTGTGAAATTATCAGAATTGAAATTATACCTAGAATGCAACAATATCTTACATATATTGATAAGATAAAGGTTTCAAGGGTATCGTTGTAAATCGGACATCGTCAAATTTTCATGGAGGATCACGCTTACAGTCCTTGCTAGATGATTTGATTTTCTTTTTTTTATTTGTTTTTAAATTACACATTTTTGCTACTTTGAAACCATTTTAAATTATGAAAATTACTTTCATTAATTCTGCAAAGCTACTTAAATATTTAACGAAAATTCTAACAAAAACCTTGAGGCTGTACATTGTTCGTTATGCACGTTTAGAAGCACGTGTTCAACAGCTTGTTTAAGAAAACTAAAAATCTAACGCACTTATAGTAACAATTTTGTTTTTATCTGTTGATTTTTTAAGCATTAATTTTTTCATTATACTCCAATAAAGAAAAGTTGTTGCAAGTATTTCAATCGGTGGATTTTCACAAATCATAAATGTTGACAATTTTTCAGTCATAAATCTTCCTTTTGTTAAGTAATAAACCTTCCAATTGGGTCATGTAAGTTATTACAAAAACTTTTAAAGCGTATTTTCAATTGATCCTCAATGCTTTGTCTGATCAAGTATGAATTAGATATTCGTGTCTTTGTTTCTTTAAACTTTTTATGTTCATTTGCGGTTTCTCAGAAGCATTTCAATTGCGTATACGAACTTAAGAAACAACTAAAGAAATCATCAGAATAAAAAAAAAACACTTTTCGAGTTGGAGCGCGAGTAGTTATTTTACATAACTATCCCAAGGGACGTTAGGTCACCTCCCTCTTTTGGGGGAATTGTAGGTCGGTAATGTTAATCAAAAGGCGGTAAAAGTTATAACAGCTATACATGATTTTAATATGTAAGGTCTAAAGATATTAGTGAAAAAATAACGCAATTTACATACAATTTACGCAAATCCGATTACCCCAATTGGATTTTGCGTAAACTTTACTGCAATGTCGTTAGACCGTTTCGCCATGGAATAACCAGGACTAGAAATGTTTCATCAATTCAAATTCAATCTCTTTACCGTCAATAATGCAATAATCTTTTATTTTACAGATATGTCTTTATGTACTTTTTCATTAAAAAAAATTATGAAAAAAGAAAAAAACTAGATTTTTTGTTCTTTGGTCAAATTGGGGTCGCAAGTGACAGTTTACTGTGACAAGAACCGATATTCCAAATCAAGTTAAACTCAGGGAATAAGAATAAAGGGAAGGGAAGTGGTGCAGGTCTGGCATGAGAAAACCAGTCGCACTGCTTTGCAGACGAGTTCGTTATTACACACGCACACTCTTTTGGCACAGACACACACTATGATAACAGTCAAGGAAATTGCAGAACAATGTCAATTATAATTAAGCTTGTAAAACGAGTAGTCTATGGTAAACTTTAATCAAATTATATTCGTTGCATGAAAATTTGGCTTATAGTGTTGACTTAAATATATAAATAATATATTATATGTATTAAAATTACGCAGTTATATATATGTATATTAAACTTGCACACTATACATTACCTACAGTACATGCCTTCGGTTCGCTATTACTTACACACTCTTTTGGTACAGACACACAAACACGACGTTTCCGCCCCCTGGTTACACTAAGAAGAGGAAAATTATGATCTTTTAATTTTTGTCCCAATGATCTAAATCAACATCAATTTTTGGCCCAAGGATCTAAATCGACATCAATTTTTGGCCCAATGATCTAAATCAACATCAATGTTTGGCCCAAAGATCTAAATCAATATCAATTTTTGGCCCAAAGATCTCAACATCAATTTTTGGCCCTATGATCTAAATCAACATCAATTTTTAGCCCAATGATCTAAATCAACATCAATTTTTGGCCCAAAGGTCTGAACATCAATTTTTGTCCCTATGATCTAAATCTACAACAATTTTTAGCCCAATGATCTAAATCAACATCAATTTTTGGTCCAATGATCTGAATCAACATTTTTTTTTTGCCCAATGATCTAAATCAACATCCGTTTTTGGCCCAATGATCTAAATCAACATCTATTTTTGGTCCAATGACCTAAATTAACATCAATTTTTGTCTCAATGATCTAAATCAACGTCAATTTTTGGCCCAATGATCTAAATCAACATCAATTTTTGGCCCAGTGATCTAAATCAACATCAATTTTTGGCCCAATGATCTAAATCAACATCAATTTTTGGCCCAATGATCTAAACCAACATCTATTTTTGGCCCAATGATCTAAATCAACATCAGTTTTTGTCACAATAATCAAAATCAACGTCAATTTTTTTGAAAGTGACGTGCGTATTTTCTTTCTTCAAAATTATCAGACCTTATCTTCTTCCTCATTATTAATCAAATTTAGGTGTAAAGGGTTCTCTTGTGAATCTTGTGAATAGAGTGTCGCTAAAAATGGCGTAAGAGATTTATCGATGATAAAAAATGAATTTAAACAAATCTATATTTAAAAAAATATAATGAACCGAGGGATAGAGGGGGAGGAGTATAGGGGAGGGGGGTTAATTTGTTGGAGAGGTGGAAGCTCAGGCCCATGTAGTCAATACTATTACTAGTCCCTATTTATAGTCCTGCTAGTCAATACTATTACTAGTCCCTATTTATAGTCCTGCTAGTCAATACTATTACTAGTCCCTATTTATAGTCCTGCTAGTCAATACTAATCCTAGGATTATAAGAAAGTTCTTGATTAAATAAAAGTCAATTATATCCTCAACAGTCTACAGCCATTGGAAGGAAGCAATAGTAGTGCAACTCAATATTAGAAAATTACAGTCTATGTCTGGTTCAGAGAAAATATAGCATTACGGAGTACCTCAATTTTAGAAAATTACATTCTATGTCTGAAGCAGAGAAACTATAAAATTACGGAAAACTCAGAATTAGAAAATTGCATTCTTGTCTGAGTCAGAGAAGATATTAAATTACGGAGTAACTAAGTTTTAGAAAATTACATTCAATGTATGGGTCAGAGTAGATATAGTATCACGGAATAACTCAATATTAGAAAATTACATTCAATGTATGGGTCAGAGAAGATATAGCATTAAGGAGTAACTCAATTTTAGAAAATTAAATTCTATGCCTGAGTCGGAGAAGATATAAATTACGGAGTAACTTAGTTTCAGAAAATTACATTCTACGCCTGTATCAAAAAATATATAGAATTACGGAGAAACTCAGAATTAGAAATGTATAGTCTATGTCTGGGTCAAAAAATTATGAAGCACTCAAACAGTAAAAACAAAGATCCATCTCGATTTTGTCAATGAACACATAAAGCTATAAATAAACATATGAAGAGTCAGAAGGATTCTAAATACAAATTTATACAAACATTTTGTAGAATCTAGGACGGAATCTAATGAATTTGAGGTCTAGAGATGATTCAACCACTTATCTTGAATCGGGGATTCATGATTTGTCAATGATCTACAAGTTTAGAAGTGGGATGAAAGGAGATTTGAGATAGTTTAATCGGTAGTATATATGGTTCACCGACCTAGCTCAAATTGCAAACCATTTTGCAAATTGTAAATGTATATATTTGATATGAATACACAAAACTAATCAAAAATAAATTAACGTGGGGGAGATTAGGAAAGTATAGAGAATAAAAGAATTAGATCAGAATTACATTGTAATAAATATTGGTAGTAAACCCTATATTTGTAAACCTGAGGCGTGTTAACATAATTTGTACCCTATAGTTACTTTTGTTTTCTGAGAAAACCTATCATGAACTAAGATTTGGTTTAATTACGTTCTTTAAATTCATTAAATTCATTAAATTCCCAGACAATATAAGTCAGTTGAACATGAATCTTTGTTTCATTACGTTTAGACACATATTAATTCTCGTGTAGAGAAGCAGAGGGCCAGCTAGAGTTGTATTTTGAAAGACAGATACAGACTAAAGGAATACAAATAGCGTCGTATTCTGAATGATACAGACTAAAGGAATACATATAGCGTCGTATTCTGAATGATACAGACTAAAGGAATACATATAGCGTCGTATTCTGAATGATACAGACTAAAGGAATACATATAGCGTCGTATTCTGAATGATAGAGACTAAAGGAATACATACAGCGTCGTATTCTGCATGATACAGACTAAAGGAATACATATAGCGTTGTATTCTGAATTGACACAGACTGAAGTAGTATTAATTCGACAAGGCGAGGTTCAAGATTGAGTACGATACACATTAAGGAATACAGAGTGTCGAATCTGGGTGAATACAGACTGAAGTTCTAGAGTGAGTTGTATCTGAACGATACATATTGAGAATTCAGAAGGTTAAACCTGCAGATTAGTACAGACTTCAGACTTTTATTAAATAATGATATGTGGTACACACACTTTATCTACATATTCTATTATTTTATACGAATACAGTGGAACTGAATAAGTAATATGTGCCATGTATTCTTCTTATGTCTTCCAGTGCTTATACTGACATGTCCTTTAAACTTTGGCTTTAAACTTTTTTTTTAAAATGCAATTTAGAAATTTTCGTCAACTTTTTGCGGAAAAAAAATTTCGGATTTTTGAATATAGAATAAAATATATCTTAATTGATCTATTTTTATATCATAGCAAGAAATACAGAAAAAAATGAATTTTAGAGAATAAAATATTAACTTTTTCTAAACAGTTTAAATTAGAATCTTTAAACAGTTTGTTATAAATGTAAATGATTTTATTTATATTTTTTTCTTACACACTCATCTCTTAATAATCTCTCAAGAAAGGAATTGAGACTTTGACAGAAACTTTGATTTTTATAAATCCAATATCTTTGCAACCCCATGCCGTACTCCTTAGATATTTTAAATTATTCATTCTGTAAGCGCAAATGATCTAAGTTTGAAATATCAAAGATTTAAACCATCAGGTTGGAAAAATATAGGACTGAAACAGTTTTATTTTGCTGCAAAGACTCAATTCCTTTGTGTTTAAATAGCTTGAAGTTTAGGTTAAGTTTAAGAGAATTAGCTGCAGTATTTGCATTAATTATATCAAGGATACCGTTAAAGCAAAGGTTCAAACTTGAAATTTAACCTATATAACACATACACAGAAGGAGAAGGTTTAATTTAGGCGAAATTACTGTTGGTACGACTTTGTGACTTAGCTTCTCAGGTTTCAACTTCCGAAAGTTTGGAATATTAAATGCGACATCATTAAGTTGCCAAGATATAGGAATAAGAAAATCAAGGATCATGGACCGAATCTAATGAATTTGAACTGTACACCGCTGGTTCAAATTTGAATTACCGATTCAAAGCCTTCCAGTGGCCGAATTTAAAGAATTTATAATTGTATCAAATGTTTCAAGCTTCAAGCCGGTGCTTAATTTAAACCGGGTTTTGGCGGATTTAAACCGCGGCTCAAATTCTTTAAATTCCATCTCAGAATCTTTAACTTTGAAACAGTAGATCAAATTTGAACTTGCAGTTAGTATTTCAGGGACGTAGCTCAAATTCTTTTAATTTGGGCCGAGTTCTAAATCTTTTCAAAAATCAACTAAGAGTGAATCTGTGATTCATGATTTAATTTACGTGATTAATTAATCAATGTGGAATAAAGACTGCAGGGTTAAGCTTGTTTATTTATCCTTTGAGGGGTTTTACACTGATTAGAAAGAAATATTTAATCAACGTCTTGTAGAAAATAATCTTTTCTCTTCCATCCGAAATCTGATAAATTAGGAAATTTGATTGCATTAATTTTATACGGTGGTAGTGGATTAATATGTCAATAAAATAAAGACAATTTTTTATTAAAGTTTTGAATTACAAATCTTTAAGTAATTAAAGAAATGCTTTAGTAATTGACAGAGCTTCTCTTTGTGTCTACGTTTTTTGTATTCATGACGTTTAAAAGCCTGATATAAATCAAAATTAAAATCTAAAGTCATCTTATTTATATTTATATTTATATTTATATTTATTATATTTATATTTACTACTTTACAGGAAGTTACAATAAACGTAAGAATTAGCGCAAGGAACTTCACTAAAACGCTAAACTCAAATGTACGCAAATTATCAACTGAACCGTCAAAAAAGTTCTTAGAAAAAAGTTTTCTGAAAAAAAGTCCTAAAATTTCGCAGTAAAAAAATTCTTTGGAAAAAAGTCATTTAATTAAAATGTCTCCAGAAATAAAGTTCCAGGAATCTACTGGACTTTATTTCCAATGATATTTTGAGAAAATTCGGCCTTTTTCCAAAGTTTTTATTTCCAGGTTTTTGTTCCAGAAACTTTTTTCCCGGGACGTTGTTACATAGATTCGTCTGGGAGCAATGCAGGCACACGCAATGCTCCAACAACCGGTGCTAGAGTAGGACCGAAGCAGTTAGAAACCACAGTCACTTTTTTAAACTTGTGTTGTGACAGTAAATATTGAAGAAATCATTATGAATTGTTATTTTTTTATTATTGTTTTTTATTTCCTAACTTTAAAGTGTATTTTTATTCACGATTTTAAGCCGCAAATTTTCATCTCCCCCACACATACACACAAATCAGTAATGGATTGTTTGTTTTGATTAAAAAGGAATTGAGTCTTTGCCACAAACTCAAATATTATAATCTCGATATCTTTGCAACCTGATAATATAAGTCTTTAATATTTCAAACTGTATCAATTTGATCAAACAGAATTCAAAGTTTGAAATATCTGAGGTCAACGACATTGCGTTGCAGAGAAAAAGAAATCACAAAATCAGAGTTTGTGGCAAATACTTAATTCCTTTAATGAACATTTGAAAGCTCAGACTTTCGAATATAATAATAACAATTTTTAAATTAGCTTTCAGCTGTCGACCATGTTTATTGGATCTCCCTGTATATTTGGTTCCAACGGTTATGGACAGGGGACTTGATTGGGAATTTAGAAGTAGAATTGACAGATCCAAACCTACACGAGGGAATTGATCAATTTTGACCAGGAATTGGAAACTGGGAAATATCTTTAATTTCAGGATATTCAAATTAGAAGCTGGGGTGTGTGGGGGGGGGGATAGCGCGGGAGGGATAGTATTTTTAAATTTTTAAGTTCAAAGCTATTGCTTAAAAAAGATACTCTAGAAATCTGTAAAAACAGGGATAAGACTCAATGGTTAATTATTATTTTATAATTGAGCAGGAAAATTCAAATTCGTTGAAATTGGACAAAAGCTACTTTGAAGTAAAATCAAATCTAGAATTTGGTTTGGTTTGCTTCATTGCGCTGTAAATGGAGTTAATTAAAATTTTACCGTCAATATCAAGGTGTCCCAACAAAATTTTAGCCACCCCTTCGAAATAATCTTTTAATTTTCCTTTATCTTTTTGTCTTGTGAAGGAATTGAGTCTTTGTTACCAACTATGATTTTCTTTTTTCTATATCTTTGCAACCCAATCCCGTAAACCTTGATATTGTAAACTGTAAATTTTGTAAGAACAAATAATCTATGTTTAAAATATAATGCATCAGGTAGCATGATATAGAGATTGTTCAATTCCTTTCTGTTTCCACGATCAAAGAAAGTGAAGGCCCTTTCTAGTGCCCCCTCCCCCCCCCCTGGCATTGGTAGAAGGAATAAAAGTTTAAATTTTTCTAAGGAACAGTTTCGAGTTCCCATTGGAAGATTTGAATTCTTTTCCGACGGATTTATCTTGTCAGGTCCAGCTTACAGTTGACAGATTTGTAATGCAGTGTAGGGTTAGGAAGTTTATCACAGCCTCACCACTGGAAACTAGACTGAAGACATTTTTAGGACACTACTGGTACGGCTTTGGGACCTCGTTTGATTTTGTGAAAAGAAAATTTATTCTTTATATTTTAGAAATTAAATACAATTTTGTTCTTCTCAATAGCTCTTGAATAAGAGGAATTAATTGATTGAAAATATATAAACCTTTTAATCTTGCCAGCAGTTTACTTTAATCTGCAAAATATTGTGGGGTGGCAAAAATGCACATATGCACGGCAAATATAAGTGTCATGGCAAAATGCAACATTAAAAATTGTTTATTTAAAAATACATTTGATACTTTTAAACTTGAAATCACATCTGAATTTTAAACTTGAAATCACATCTGAATTTTTCTAACAGCTGAAAGATGTTCCTGAGAAGCTGATTGTCCGTTTCTGTCAAATATATTCTTTCAGAAAACGGTTTATTGTGAATTTGCGATTTTTTTTCATTTCTTTAAACCAATAGATAGGAAAACGAAAAATATTGAAAATTCAAAACAAGTTTATTAAAAAGGAGTTGAAATCTTTTCCAATCTAATCGTCTTGAAAATAATTTCACAAAAAAAAGCACGAATAGATGGAAGTTCTTTATTTATGACAAAAGAAGCGTTTTTAAACGCTATATGTGACTTTAATCATCTGCAAAGATAATTAAGTCTTCGCCACAAACTGAGATCTTATAATCCTTATATCTTTGAAGCCTGCATGTGTACACATTTAATATTTAAAACTGAGACAATTTGATCCAGCAGAATAAATAGTTTGAAATATCTAAGGTCTACCACATTGGGTTGCAAAGATAAAGGGATTTAAGTCGGAGTTTATGACATCGTTTCCTTTGAATCTCCACTATTAGATATCTATCTATGTTCAAAACATTAGAACGACCTTTATGGGCCTTGAAATAGTTGAACAAAGGCCGAATTTAAAGAATTTGCGCAGCGACTCAAATATGCATATGTCTGGTTTCACTTAAAATTGTATTCAATGCCTCAAGATTTAAGCCGGCGCCCATTTAAAACCGGTTTTGGGCGGAGTTTTAAAAAAAAGTTCTAGAATGATTCAATTCTTTCCAGGAATTTCCAGTAGTTTCTGTTGTTAATTGTTATTCAATAACACTCTTATAAACTTTATAAAAGTTTGAAAAGTTTTCTTTTCTAAGGACTATAGTTAAAGTCGAAGGATGAATTTAAAAATTGATTTAAACACGAAAACACTTAATTGTTGCAATTTTGACCAATCAGTGTTCTTAATCATCTCTCAAGGACTTCCACACTAGCAACGAAAAATACACAAAACAAAAGGATGGTAAAATTGTTATTCTGTAACTTTAAAGGGAAGTTGATCTCAGTGAAAAAAGAAATGTTAGCAAAATAAACATGCCTGGGGTTATCTTTTTACTGCAGACGTTTTCATTAATCAAAAATAAAATTTATGTTCTTTTTTGTGTATTTGAAAAATAGATATTTCAATAAAACCTAGAAATGTCAGTAAAGCTTAGAATTGACTTTTTAAAATTTTTTATAATGTGTTGATTCGAGAAAGATAAGTTTTCCACGTGAAAAAACAAGTTCTACAGACAAACTCTTTTTATTGAATTCAAATATTCAAACTGTCACAACTAGTTGACTAAACTTTGTAACGTATATATACTAGCAATGCACTATAAGCTTGTTTTGCAATAGTTCTGTCACAATCGCAAAGCACTCGGAAAGAAAAAGTTTGTTGTTCTAATAAAATATTAAATTATAAACTAAAAAGGATTGGAAAAATAAAATAACATTTAAGGGAAAAGAGACGAATTTCAAGTAACCTTAAATATCTGATTTCAAGTGACTTTGGCTTGTTTGAATATTTTTATTATTATTGTCAATAGTATTATTATTATTATTATTATCAATATTATTATTATCATTGACAATAGTATTATTATTATTATTATTGTTTTATTATTCGTAGAATAAAAAAGAATCCTGTATGATAACCCAAAATTGCGAGCACTCTAGTATGCCGAGTCCATTAGCGCCTGATCCAATCAGGGTTCAGTCATCTGTTTGTTGTCTATTCTGAGCAAATATAAATTGCATGGCGGTAACATCTTTTTTCTATCTAGCTCTTTATCCAATTAGAGATAAATCCTTATGTCGGCGCTATAACAGTAAACGGAAATATTTACTTCTACAGAACCAACTACAGTGCGAGCCACAGTTTCACTCTCGGACATTACATTACGTGACACAGTAAAGTGAATACGTTTTTTTATTTATTATCTATGCCAGCCATCTTTTCTTTACTGCTATACACTTAACATCACGCAATCTTGAAAACTGGGTAAAAACTTTACATAGAACAATAATAAAACACCTACAGTACATAAGTACATGAAATGATACAACAGTACACATAATGTAAAAATTGTAAATTAGTACCCTCTGGTAATCCTTAAAACCTCCTGGTAGAGTCCTTAAAACCTCCTGTTAGAGTCCCTAAAACCTCCTGGTAGAGTCCTTAAAACCTATTGGTAAAGTTCTTAAAACCTCCTGGTAGAGTCCTTAAAACCTCCTAGTATGATTCTTAAAACCTCATAGAATTTAGAAATTAGAGGTTTATAAAACCTCATGCTAGCGTACTTAAAACCTCTTAGTTAGAGCTCTTAAAACCTACTGGTAAAATACAGTCCTTAAAACAGAGTTCTTAAAACCTCCTAGAAATGATACGTTCTTAAAACCTACTGGTATATTTCATTAATCGACAATTTTTTCTTTAAAAAAACATTTTTCTATTTTTATTTAAGTTTTTTTTTATTTCGATGAATTATTATTGTCCGCACATCCTATTGTTATAATATATTGTTCTTCAAGGGCAAATATTCCAAAAGAATCTTGCAAAGTACTTTATTTCTTTAGCTGTGTATAGGAGCAAAATTTTGATTCTGCCGGATACATGGAATATTTCTCATTGGGATTGTTTAAAAAGGAGACTTTTCCAATGTAGACAATAGACACTAGCGTTTTGTACGTGGTCGTCTTTGGTGATGTCTAAGGGATCATGCCTTGATAGACTCAAATAGTTGATGCATGATTTTATTTACTATGTTGATTGTCTTGTAGATAAGCTAGAACCGTCGAAGAATGATAAAGAAAGGTTTTAACATATTCAATATTTAATTCAAATATTTACGCCTCTCTGATATTGGCATATTTAGTGTTGTTATAGACATGGGAATCTATACAAATTCTTTTAACATGCATTTTACTTCCACAATTTATATATAATTTATATGTCAAGCATTATTATAACACGACATAAACATTATAACAAGCCATAAGGGCTATAACAAGACATAAACAATAAACATTATAACAAGCCATAAGGAATATAATAAGACATAAACATTATAACAAGCCATAAACATTATAACAAACCATAAACATTATAACAAGCCATAAACATTGTAACAAGACATAAACATTATAACAAGCCATAACAATTTTAACAAAACATACACATTATAACAAGCCTTAAACACTATAACAAAACATAGCAATTATAACAAAACATGCACATAATAACAGGCCATAAACACTATTTCAAGCCATAAATAGTATAACAAACCATAAACACTATAACAAGTCATAAATAGTATAAAACATTGAACTTTTGCCAGCCCATGTATTTACGTAATGAACATTTTATTTGGCCTAAGCTCAATATTACAATGGTCTTTGAGGCTAAGGGTTTAAAATAAGTAATAATACTTTTTCATAATACATATTTATCTATCATGAAGTTTTTAGAAGATTTAAACAGACATTGTAATTTGTAAAGCTGTAAAGCATTTTAGTTTAAGGTCTTTTTTTAATCATTTGGTTTTAGATTATATAGCGTAATGACTTTTCCAATAAATAAATCAACTCAACGATTTTTTCGTTCTTTAATCGACTTTTTGTTTTAAATTCCGTTTGTTAACGGAATATTCAGTTAATTTTAAAAAAACTTTCGTTTTTTTAAGGAATTTTGATCAGACTTTCTACCATTTGTTTTCATTTTCCAAAAAATACATAATACTTTTCTTTCAGGAAGTTTTGATTTTGGGTCGACAGTGTGTTGGATGAACAGTTTTGTGAATATGTCTGTCTGGGTTCAGCATATTATTATGTTTGGTCTACTCAAGATAGATAAAGTTCTAGCTTCAGCTCTTCCAATAGGAAATACAGGCTTTTCAAGCTAACTATTTATAACAGTGCATACAAGGTTATTTGAGTAGATTCCACAAAGAAATTAGGTCAACACCACAAACTCACATTTTCTAATCCCTTTATCTGTACAACCTTATATAAATTCTGTTAGATCAAATAATCTAAGTTTGAAATATCAAAATTTTACACCATCAGGTTGCAAACATAAAGAGATAAGAAAAGTTGAGTTTGCATGGCAATGGCTCAATTTCTTTGTCATGATTTGTTTCACCTGAAATCAGAATTAATAATTAGTAGTTGAACTATCCCAAGATATCACATAATGCAAAAGTTTAAATTACATTTAACATTTTTTTAGTTGTTCTTACGGGTTAATTTTGAGGCTTGAAAGGTTTGAAAATAAGTTTTAAATGATATTAATTTATGATTATGGGTTATTATTCTCTTCGCCTTTAAAAATCATGAATTTAAATATCCTGTATTTTGAAGGGAGATATCCCCTTTTCCCCGTAGATCAGATTACATGGATTATTCTAATCACATGGATATTCTCACTCAGGTATTCTCATCACATGGATATTCTCACTCAGGTATTCTCATCACATGGATATTCTCACTCAGGTATTCTCATCACATGGATATTCTCACTCAGGTATTCTCATCACATGGATATTCTCACTCAGGTATTCTCATCACATGGATATTCTCACTCAGGTATTCTCATCACATGGATATTCTCACTCAGGTATTCTCATCACATGGATATTCTCACTCAGGTATTCTCATCACATGGATATTCTCANTATAATTGATATAATACTCAAAGAAAAAAAATTAGACCGATTACTTTAATAGTTTGAGTGCTAAGGAATATTTTTAAAAATAAATATTTTTTTTTGTTTTAAACAAATATCAAAGTGTTTCTACATACATTTTTCAAGAAGGGCTTTTCAAAAATATAGTTTTTGGATCTGTAGCATTAATCACACAAAAGTTATGGGCTATTTTAGTTTATTTCCGCCCTGTACCCTTATACCCTATAAATAAAAAAAAACATTTTTTTACCAAACATGCTTTAAATTACTATTCATTAAAAGTCGCAAAATTTCACGGTGATAGTATCAAAAATGAGAGTGCTAGGACACCCCTTTAACTTGATTTATTCTCACTCAGGGATATTAAAGTTGTTCACATTCCGCTATGACATATATTTGAACAGATCAGGATCGTGTTTTATTGTAAACAATAACAAAAATTGGAAGCAAGACTGAGTATTACTCAGGGCATGAGGCCGGGCTCAGCAAGCTATGTTGTTTGTTTCCGATAAAACTATTTTTATTTACAGTGTATCCCACGAAATTTGACAGTAAAAAGACGACTTAAAGATCGTCCTTGATCTTTGATTTTTTTTGCGGCATTTTTTCGTCAATGCTTGTTGGACAATAATCACAAAATTCTCGTAGTTCTGCCATTTTTAAAAGTGGTCTGCCTTTTTTTGTGCTGTCAATGTTACTGGAGGTATTAAGAATTTCGTTCAAATTAAAATGTTTTAAAAATAAAACAAAAAATGTCGAAATATGAGCAAAATTCTTTGTTTCTCCGGCTACTTTGTAGGCACCAAAAAGGCAGACCCCTTCTGAATAAAATTCCGCAAATTATTTGAAGGATCAAAAGCGACCTTTCAAATTCGTTTTTATGGGACACTCTGTAGGCTGTAAATAAACCCTCTGCCCCTCTCCTTAGTTCATTTTCTCCTTCATTGCGAAGTGAAAAGAAGAAATGGTTTAAAATATTTTTAAAAAGTTAACTTGCAATTTATTTACACATCAGAAACTTATTATTATAAGTAAACTTTTATTAAAAGAGTTTCAAATAACAAATTTTCTCAACTTTTAAAGTTTTTTTTTATTAGTTTTAGGCTAGAATTATAAACCTTTTGATGTGAAATGTTTTTTTAAAACTTTGAAAATTAAAATTTCTCATCACATTCTGATCTAAATACATATTTGGCTAGCTGTTTGTAAACGTCAAAACAGCTAATCTTATCAAGCAAATTTTTTTGTGGTAATTCACATGATGGGAAAGGGTTATTCTTAATCTAATCAGTTTAATCAATTTATGTTTGCAAGAATTTCGATTTAGAGTTCTTTTGAAAATCCATCAATGGAAACAGAAAACGCGACATTGTTCAAGTTAAGATGTACGAAGAAAGTTTTGGTTCCGAAATCAACATTTAAAATCTAAATAAAATTTTTATTAGAAAAAGAGTTGCCAAGCGCCCTAGAAGAGGGAGGGTGTGCAGAGGCGCCATGGTCCCCCGCAAAAATGCCCTCCGAGCCTCCAGATTTGCATGGCGCCTCTGCACCCCCTCCCTCCCTACAAATCGAATACCTTATTCATGAAACATATTCTTTTTGCTTAGCGTATCTGTGATTGTGACGAAAGTGTACCCAGTTCAGTATGAAAAAGTAAGTTTTAATTACATTCATATCTTCAAGGCTTACCCTGTTTATAAATATTTCACTGCAAATTATAATCTAGGGCTAAAGAGGTGAGGAACTTATTTTAATTTTTTATTTTTATGCAGGATACGTCAAGGCCGAGAGTTGCAAAAACTATTATATAAAACTTTCTGATTTAGTAAAATTTGTAAGCTTTGTCTGACAAGAACCTAATTCTAAATCTTTTTGTTCCTCCAAAAAACGTTTTTTATTTGTTTTAATTTGACTATAGGCTTTTCTGTTACTGCTCTTGTTTACAGGTTGTTTCTTTTGTTAAATTTGATTTTAAAAATGTTTAGGAAAACAGATTTTGAAGCAGCTGCACACTAATTTGTTTTTGCAGAAATTGTTCTTAAAATATATTCTTAAATTTATTTGTTTGTATTTCTCTGCATCAATTTTTAAATCTTCAAAAAATACATCATTTTAAAACATACACACATTGCGTAATTTCTTAAAGATAATTAAAGTGTCCTCAAACATTTACAAATTTCTCATTCTGAAAAGAATAAGAAATGTACAATAATGGTAAATGTTAAACCTCCAAAGCTAAAATAATTAGCTTTTAAAACTATAAAAAACGATTAATAGAATTTTAAAAATCACTTTAATGATTTTTGGTATGAAAATTTAATCATTTTTTTAAATTTTCAGTCTGTTGTTCTCTGTATTCCTGAACTCCCAATAGGAACATAAACACAACTTTTATCACTTTTACCTGATCTGCGAATTGTAGTTCTTTTTCTTCATAACACCCCGGAAAAGAATAACCTGTGTTATTTCAAAAAACGGCTATTTTAGAGACTTTTTGAAAACATTTTTAAATGTTCAACAGATTTCCAGACACTATGTCTGAAAGAAAACTAAAAAACCTGAATTTTTCCTTTTCTCAGGGACTGTTATCTTGATCTTAACTGAACCCTTCTAGATAATCCCTTCTTCAACAAAATTCAACATTATACCCCCTTTCAAGAAATGGTTTCCCATAACCTATTAACTTTCGGAAAAAAACTGAAATATCTTCAATCAATCATGGATCATAAAATAAATGTTAAAAGGTCACAATTGTGAATGTTTAATTGCAATTTTACAATGACGGGTTATTTTAAAATTCCGTGGGTAGTCCCTTTAATTTACTTTAGTTTACGAATGATAAAGAAAAGCTAAGTCAGCACTTTTACAAGGGCTTCTTCAGTCCAGTGTTAAGAGTTTACAATATGGTTGAGAATAAAGCAAAACACTTGAGATTTAAAAAAGAAAATGTAAAGTTTTCAGTATTCTGGAGAATAAAAGAGAATGGGGTTCAAATTTCTAGTGACCCCCAACCCCCCTTCCCCCATCCAACATGCAAGAGAGGCATTTCACAACGGTACCAATCAAGCCATTGTCTGATGAAAAGTTATGGAGTTTTCTTATGTTAACAGTAAATCATTTTCAATTGCTGTAATCTTAAACAGTGACTTGATATATGAAATTGGAATATGTCTAAGTTCTGAATAAGAGAAAAACTTAAGAATCTTTATGACTTCTCTTCTCTGCAAAAAAATTGTATTTTTTCTTCTAGTTATTTAGTGGCAAAATACACAAAATACATATTTCATTTTTACAGACAGGTTGATTCAAGAAATTATCAGAAGTTAAAAAAAAATCTTTTTCATTTATTCATTTTTAATTCCTTTGAAGCAACCTTTTTATAAACCTCATATCAATTCACAGAATTTTTTAAAGAATAATTTTTGTAATTTTCCTGCCCTGAATTTTGAACTTAATATTTACACCCCCCCCCCTCCCCCCACAAAGGGTATCAGAGGGGGGGCAGCAATATTGAGTTTACACCATAAACCTCTTCCTTGGGTTAAATAAGGCTCGGTCGCTTGATTATTACTTTTTTAAAAAGGGCCTCTAAGTTGAGTTTCCGAATTATAAGGGAAAACTGGTGATTTCCGTGAAAACTCTTAAAACGAATATTTTGTACACGAATCAGAGCCCAAACCAATACTTGGGCGGGCTTGTGGGGCCCCTACATCTTTTATTAATGGTTTTTAGAATCTATTTGTATATCTAGATTTTCTTGAATCCGTTGTAAATTGTAATTTTGTGTAAAAAAGCTATAAGCTGTTTCCCCCGAAATAGTTAGCTTTAACAAAGACGACATTCTAAATATATAGCGGATTCACGGGATCCATTTAAGGATAAATATATAAGGGTAAAACTAATTAAAAATTGAACTCATTATTAATCAATGCAAGTTACAATTCATACAATGTTTGTAAACGAAAAGATTATCAGAATATATTCATTTTGACAAATGCATTTTAATAGGAGTATTGTGACAAAAAACCCACTAAAACCCCACCTAAAATACCCTACTGTACCCCCCCCCCCCCCCGGATTTTTTGGTTGAGAGTGTTGGTGTTGATGACAGGGTTCTTTATCTCGATGTCGAGCATCTTCTGCGTGTCCCTGGTTCTTCTCATCCTGGGCTTCATTATAGCCTTCATCTACATCAAGAAGGAACAATACAATATCAATCAATCAATTCAGTGAATATTTACATTTGAGATGCACTCGGTTTCTGAAATTTACAAAGTTGTTTTTTATTCATTTTGAATTTGAATCCGCTGACAAAAAATGTTTAAATGATCAAAAAGCTAAATATTTATGTTTACTAAGTGATAATTGTGATAGAAAGCCACATTCACAAGTACAGAACTTTTATATAACCGTACTTACGCAATATACTTAAGCTTGACGAGTCCACAGGGGATGTATTGATATTTTAAAAATCAAACGAGTGAGGGAGTACAGGGCTTTCATGAGCCTTGCGAAATGACCTCCGGAGCCACCTGATACACAGAATGGCCTCCAAGCCCCGCGAAGACAGAATGACAGAGTCTTGGAAACGTACGTAACGATAGGGACGGAGACGGTTTTGCGGTTTGTCAGGTGATTCTGCGTATCAGGTGGCTACAGAGGTTATTTCGCGGGGCTCATGTCGACAATGCACCCCCTCCCTCATCAAACATACATTTGTTTATGTAATCATTCTAAGAATTTTACAATAAATCAATATTTAGATTTAGATATCATCCTTAATTCGCTTCCTTCTATTTCTAACGGAAACTGTTTAAAACTGGATTTTATTTTAACTTACTGAAAGTTAAAATTAGGATAACCATAATTTTGTTGCCTGATAAAGTTTAAGGCCTGGTTGAATTCACAACAATATTTTATCAGTTGCTAGAATCAAATTGGAAAACAGATTTAATTTCAGATTGCCTACCCGGGGTTGACCTTCGAATTATTTGTTTATATTTGTGAAGGAATTGAGTCTTTGACACAAATTTAAACTTTCTAATCCCTATATCTTTGCAAGCTGTTGGTGTAAACTTTTGGTATTTCTAATTAGGAAATCAGAGTTTTTGGTAAAAAACTAAATTCCTTTCAAATTATTTAGATTTTTGCCCAAGTTATCAGATTATGATAATATAAAACATTTTTTTGGAAAGCCATTTTTTAATTTGCTCTGAAATATTTTTCCTTTACGTCCCAAAATATTAAGTGTCGGGTCAAATCGACAAGTTTTTCGGGATTCAGCTTTAAACTTTAGACATTATATAGCGGAAGACACTTTAAATAATGGTGTATTATTTTTCATAAAATATAATTGATATAATAAAATATAACGAGTCTACAATCGAAGCATAATACACAATAAACTGTTTTCAAACTAACTTTTCATATTTTTCAACAAATAATATGATTCGTTTTCTTTTTTAGTCTAGAACATATATGAGGTCAGGAATTTGATATGGAAAATATATTATTATTATCAAAATATATCTATTTTGTTTTTAAATAAAAATTCATTAACTTACAAACCTTAAAACTTTATTAGGTTATTCATCTTTATAAAAATTTATTAACTTATTAAATTTCAAACTTTATTAGGTAATAAATATTTATAAAAATTCATTTACTTACAAAACTTTAAACTTTATTAGGAAATAAATCTATATAATAAGGATGTGTCAGTTGCAATATGCTATAGAATATTTATTGCCATTTAATTTTATCCCACTCACATGTATTAGCTCAAGAAATATTAGTTCCCAAGATATACCCTGAAAAGCTAAATTTCGGGAAATAATATTATTAAAAAAGCTTTATTGTCTAATCAGTAAAACGGAAATTTACGGTTCTTAATATCGGAAATATATATGCTATCTTTCAAAATTTTCGTTTCCGAAAAAACTCTAAGAATCTCAACCGAACCTCAACATTTAATTTTTTTTGGAAAAATCACAAAATTCCACTTTATGGACTAATTTTCCGGTTCAGTCTGATTCCAGAATAAAATTATTATCTATAATAATGAATAAAAAACCATAATTGAATTGTTATTGTATTGTTGTATTCTGCAGAAACAGGTTCAAATTCATAATTCAAGCACTGTCTCCAGAATAGATTATAAGGTAACAACAAGTTTTATAACAAAGAAAAAACATTTATGTTTCAATGGCTGAAATGTTAATCCTAATGTTGATATTTACAATTTAGAATTGATTGTGTCCAATAAAAGCATTCTATTGAAAGTATTGGTAATTTTTTACATTGTATAAAGCAATTAGGAATCTTATAAATTTCTCTTTAATGCCTTTTTTTAAAATCTCGGGAATTTCCACTTTTACGGGCAGACACTCAATAGGACTAGCCGGCGCAACAAGGTTGACGCGGTCAGACTTAAGGTTTAATTTACTTTTGCTAAAGGGTCAGAGGTGCGTGCTATAGACAAAAAAGGCAATATCTATAATTTATGCGAAATCACTTGATGTCTTTGTGACCTTGCACCTAGGTTTGATTTTACTCTGAACTACAACATTCAGAAAAAGTATCATTAAAAAACTTTTAGATTTTTATCGAACGTTTTTTTATTTGGCGTAAGTTTTCTATAGAAACGTAGAAAGAGATATTTGAATGTTATTAAACTGTATTGTACAAGACAAATATGTTAATAATTTGTACAATATTTTGTTAAAGGGACTGTAAACGTAAGTTTAAGTGATCCCATATACAGGGTGTCCCACGAAATATGACAGTTGATGAATATTTTAAAATGTCTTATTCCATGTTAAGTTGTTTGATACCAAAGAGAATTATATGTCAGTTTTATTATAGTAAAATCGATCCCAGATTAAGATATATTGGAGTAAAAGATTTTTCTACAGAACTAAACTGCAAAAAGTCTTTAAATCTAATACAGTATTTGGAAGATGAAATTCTCATCTATTCATCAACTGTAATGTTCTGTGGGTCACCCTGTATGTCCGGTTTTCAACGGCATCTATTAAACATTAGACTGACACTGCAAACCAAGGTGTTCACACTTTCACGCAAAAATTGAGCAGTCTTTTGCCAATTAATCTTTTTAAACTTTAAACTAGAAAGAATCGCGTTGCATATTTAAAATGTATATGTCTAGAGCTACAAAAAAGTAAAAGTGAGTTTGTGAGGTAAACCCAAAGGCCAAAGCGTTGAACACTTTAAAGTTTAGACTGTCCAAAAGTTTGATGACTAAGTTTCAGAGTTGTCTAGATCTTAGTGCTGATCATCAACAGCAGAGAACTCCGTGTGTTTATCTTAAAACTTTCCGACAAAAGTGTGTGTAGTAGTTTTCAAGAATTCATATACAATCAAATAGGCTAAAATTTATCAAGGGAACCCATGAATAAAAAATTCTAAATATGATCAGGCAAAGGGCCGTTTGAAATAACGTCTACAGTCCCTTTAAGAAAATAGAGATGTTTTCATGAATAATATTGTAATTTTGTAATATTGTATTATACTTCATTGTCATATTTGATATTTTATTCACAATTCAAGAATTTTAAACTTTGTCAGAAATTTAAGAAAAAATTTTTTTAAGGGGTTTTCTAGGCGATTATTCATCTATTTCCCCTCTCTTCTTCTAAGTTCATGTCTATTTATTTTTCTAATGTACTAATTTTCAATCTAATTGCTTTTTATATTTTCTGATATATAACTGTGAGTACCCTGGGCAACGCTGGGTTCTATAGCTAGTGGTTTATTTAGTTCTGTGCAAGGAGAATTGAATAGAAGTGTATAGGGTTTCCGTACACTTTGCTGTGACGTTTTTGGACTGCTGAAGAACTAGTTTTTGCGTTACAATCTTTATTATTGTTGTTACGAAAAAAATAGTTCTTCAGCAGTCCAAAAACGTCACAGCAAAGTGTACGGAAACCCTATCGCCCCCTCCTTCTATTCAATTCTCCTTGATCTATATTGTATTTTATGTATCTATTCTATGTTCTACGGAAGCCTACTTTTATTTTAGGAGTTGGAGAAATCTACGCTTGCCAATTTCCTGGTGACCATCATTCATATATTGTAAGCACTTAATTTCATATTATTATTCAAGGTCGTTTACAGAAATAAATCTAGTTATCGATTCAAGTTCAAAATCTTTTTTTTTACATTAAACTAACCGAAGAAAACAAAGTCTAAAAAATCTTTTTTTTCAAAGGATCAAAGTCTTTTCAACAAACTCTGATTTTCCGATCCCTACATTGTTGCATCCTATGTCGTAGACCTTAGATATTTTGAGCTATGAAGTCTAAAAATGTTATTGATTAGGTTGTATGTTCCTACAATGCTTGTGATTGGTCTTCATGGTTGGATCCTTCCACCAATAGGAATACTTCTTTGTGATTTTGTTGTTTACTCAGGTATACAAAACAGGGTGTAAAAAAATAAATCTAATCCTGAAAAAATGCATTTAAAACTATGGGAAGAAGTTATTAATGCGGAAAATTTGAAATTTTCAATTTAAAATCATAATTTTTTTCTTGTTTTAAATTTAATGATAAGATACGATGTTTTCACTCTTTATTTAAACATTATTATAAACAAAATAGCTAAATAATAATATTTAGTTATTCTTAATTTTCATACCTCCAAGAAACTGCAGCTGTATCTGCTTTAATACAAGGGTACATGAGGTCATAACTTTTATGCACGTGGAATATTTGTTAATCTTGAACGCTTGATCTCAATGTCTAATTTGGAAACTTTTAAATCTGAGGATGAATACTTGATCCCTGGCCTAAACCTTTCCCTGTATAGGATATTGACCACTACGGGATATTGAAAAGGAAATAAAGTTAATCTGAAGATCAATATCAATGTTGATCAAGAGATTAACTACATAAAAGTTAGAACTTTTGTATGGAGTATCGTTTATTTTGAACAATTGATCTCGATATCCAATCATTTTATTTTCGGATCAATGCATGATGCCTGCATTTCAGGTACGATTACCACGGGATAACGATTAGGAATTAAGTTAATCCGTTACTATGCAAAAAATGGAGATCAAAATGATCAAAAGTTTCTGGCTTGCAAACAACTTAAAATAATTATTTTTGAGAAAATCGATTTTATTATTTGTTATCTATAACTATCTGTTTTAAAAAGTACAGAAACGTTTAATTGTTTTACTTTAGAGTTTCTAATCCACCCGACCCTGCTTCTCATTTCATCGGGAAAACTACGCCAGGAGATTGGTGCAGGGTTGTACAAAGCATTTCAGGTATTATTTCAGAGCTGATACCTTTAGAATTGGATATCTTTAATCCCGATTGCTTAATCTGAATATCCAATGTGAACACTTTTAATTTCCCATGCTCAGTCCACTCTTTTTCTCTCTTTTCGGACCATTTGGTTAAGTGATGTACACTTTTGAGGATACATTCTTCAGATTAAATCAATCTTGAGATTGACAAAAAGACAAGATCCAGCATTAATTTTTATATCCACAATTCTAAAGTTTTCAGCTCAGATCATATTTCTTAGTATTTCAGTTATTATTTTAGATCATATTTCTCAGTATTTCAGGTATTATTTTAGATCATATTTCTCAGTATTTTCATCATTATTTCAGATCATATTTCTCAGTATTTCAATTATTATTTCAGATCATATTTCTCAGTATTTCAGGTATTATTTTAGATCAAATTTCTCAGTATTTTCATCATTATTTCAGAACATATTTCTCAGTATTTCAATTAATATTTCAGATCATATTTTTCAGTATTTCAGGTATTATTTTAGATAATATTTCTCAGTATTTCAATTATTATTTCAGATCATATTTCTCATTTTTTTAGGTATTTTTATTAATCTATGATTTTAGAGCGCAAAGGTGTTTGCTATCTTTTAATACCATTTTAAAATTTGCTTTAAAGAAAAGGGTTAAAGGCCATGTTGTTCTTCCATTGTTTTGTTGCATCAAAAATATATAATTTTTACGACATTTTTGATTTAAAAAATTTCCAATGTTATCTAACTTTGTATTGTGAAAACTGTGTGCTAGCACAATCAAATAAAAAATAACAAATCATATTATAATTAAATAGCTTATGTAAGCTTTAATAGATATTTTTCATGAAGAAAAATAATAGTAAACTTTTGGAATATCTTCATTTATCAACAAGCATTTGTTTTTTATTTTTTATTTGTTTTTTTTTATTGATTACATAGGCTTTCAGGGCGCTTCCATAACACGTTGCACTTTTTAAGCCGCAATTTGTCTTCGTAATAGTGAAACTGAAAATTTAGCGAATTTTTCTGTTAACCAATGACGGATTTCTAAGAAGTGTTGAGTTAAAAATTGACATATTTTTCTCTACGGTTCTCATGTATTACGTTTATTGGATACAAATATACAGAAAAGTAAATATATATAAATATTCTAAAATACTTTATTTTATGGGATATATAGAACTAGCTTATAAACTTGCCATCGAGCACTAAACAAATGAAAAGTGGATATTTGGAGTCAAATTTGTACTCATTTTTCTAGCAATTTCTTTGAGCAAGCAAACGAAAAAAAAAATTGTGGAACTCATGGATATCCTTATTTATTATTAATTTAGTATTTACCAAAGGTTTTCTCGCAAACCAGATTTTATCTCTCCCTCAACACATTTTATACAAATTATATCACAACGAAGCAAAAAAAAAAATAAAACTAGTTAAAATAATGATTGAGCCTTTATCCATTTCCAATTTGATATCTATCAAAAGAGTAGGAAAAGAAGATCAAATATCAAAAGAAGGTAAAAATCCATTAATGCATCATTGCAAGTAGGATGCATGTTTCATTTACATTGAACGCAAAGTTAAATCTAGGAACCGAAATTGCGTAATGGTTAATTGATTTTCGTAGAGAACGTCGTCTTTGTATATACAATTTATTCGTTTTAATACGCAAAACGTAAATTTAGCGCTAACTCGAATATCAAAAGTTTCATATTTTAGTATAAATAGCTATCACATAATGGCATTGAAGTATGATAAATTTAAATTTTTTGGATTGTCGTTGCTGAAAAACGTCTACGAAAACTCGTTTTTTTTGTCCGGCCTCAGTTGTCTTTGAAAAGTGAGACTAATATCAATTAACAGCTAATAGGCTGTTTGGTTTACTATGAAATTATCCAAATAAGTGAACTATAAACTATTTTATCTAACAGAATTTTTACAACATCTGGTCGCAAAGATATGGGATTATATTTGTGGCAAAAACTCAGTTTTTTTACCAGGCCTGGCTTCTTTAATTCCTTATGAAAATATAGCAATTTATGTAGATCTTCATATCTCTGAAAGTATTTTATTGTTTTGACTGAATAACAATGATAAAGCATATTCTTGTAAGAGGATGAAGCAGGATGAAAAGTTAAAGAACAAGTTTATATCTCCCTTTAAACTTGTTGGAAAGATTACACAACTTTTTTATGGAAAAGGAAAAGCTTTCGGTAGCAATTAAAGTTGAAATTCACGTGCAAACTAGACCTTATGAGCAGGTGAAATGTATGCGACATCATTGGTACGTTTTTATTGGTATCTCCTTTAGTTTTTAATTTTATACATTCACAAGTTTTAGAAAGACTAAGGAACCATTTTCCCACAAACTTAAATTTTATAATCCCAAAATCTTTGCAAACTATTCTTGCAAAACTTTTATTTATTTCAAAATTAGACTTTTTAATATAACAGAATTCATTGTTTAAACTACCAAAGATCTACAACATTGGGTTGCAATGATATAAGGATTAAACAAAAACTCAGTTCCTTTTTTTGGTTACATAGAAATTTAAAACATTTTTGTTCGCAAACTAAAGCTTGAATATACTAAATACGTAAAGGTTTATTTAGTACTCCCATTCTTGGTGAACAGAAAGTATATGAGTATAAAGTTTAGTACTCCCTTGGTGTACAGAAAGTACATGAGAATAAAGTTTAGTACTCCTATTCTTGGTGAACAAAAAGTACATGAGCATAAAGTTTAGTACTCCTATTCTTGGTGAGCAGAAAGTACATGAGTATACAGTTTAGTACTAATATTCTTAGTGAACAGAAAGTACAGGAGTATAAAGTTTAGTACTCCTATTCTTGGTGAACAGAAAGTACATGAGTATAAAGTTTAGTACTAATAACCTTGGTGAACAGAAAGTACATGAGTATAAAAAGCAGATATAGACATTAGAGATAAATTATCATGTCTTTGATTGCCAAGTTTCAGTTAACATTGGATGTGAAACTGCTAAAAAGTGTTAGAATGCCAATTTTTTTTGGACACACAATTTCTAGAAATTTCTGAAACTATTTGGCACTTTTTTGATAAAAATGCTTAAATCCACCTTGCAACAGTTCTATAGTTTTCTGTGATATATTTAAAAAAAGATTTGATTTTTTAATAATAATTTTCAAACTCATTCAAATTTTACTTTTTTGTTAATGAAAGCCAGAAAAAAAGATTTCGAGTAGTTTGAAGCTAAAACATCTAGGGTGATCCTTAGAATAAATATGTAAATTGGTAGTTGAGAAATTATTACTTGACAAAATTGCATTATATTCTTTTTATGTTCTTGTTTAAAGCCAAATGTGTGTGTAAGCACAAAAGTATTGAGACAATATGGAGACTTTACGCTCAATTCTTCCAGACAATGGACCAGACATATAGAACGATAATCTTATTGTTCCACTAATTATTAATCTTTTTAGGGGATTTGGAGCTTTTTCCGTTCTGATATTCCAGCTTTCTTTTCTTCTTTACACTGCTGCTTTAAAGCTAAGGTACAAGTCACGCAAAGTTAAAGTAAGTCAAACGAAGGATTGAAATCTGATCTATTTTAAATAATATCTTTTTTAAACCAGAAATGTTTTGTATTTTTTATATGAAGTAGGATAAATTTTGTCACTTTCTGCGTAAAATCCAAACTAGAGGAGCTGCAAGGTCGCATAGTTTTACCAGTCGCAACAGATTTACCTTCTTCATGTCTAATATGCAGTGTTAATCACACTAAGCTAGATATACAGAGAAGGTCAAATCCCAGACTTTGGAACCTCGTAGCTCATCCAGTTTTATTTTCACCCACAAAGGAGTTGAGTCTTTGCCAAAAACTCAAAATTATAACTCCTATGTTTTTGCTTACTGATGATGTAAACTTTCTATATTTTAAACTTTTAGTATTTCATCTAACATAACTCTTAGTTTGACATATCCAAGGTCTATGACATTTTTAAGAAATTCGTTTTTTTTACAATGCTCGTCGTTTCGTTAAAGAAGTTAACGACGACCCTTTGGTAGCGATCGTTAACGATCGAACGAACAGAGAAGGAGAGGGGAAACCAACCTGAAGGACATCTGTACTTATCATTGAGTAGATTTAAAGAAAATATCAAGAAGTTTTAGCTCCCCCCACAACTTTTAACTTCATGTAAGACAACATTCGATAAAATTGCATGTAATTTTTTTCAAGGAAGACTGTTTTTATAAAGTTCGTTGTTTCGGTAACGACAACCCTTCGTTAACGATTGTTAACGACGATCCTTCGTTAAAGATCCTTAACATATTCATCAATGACAATTTTTTTTCTAAAAGGATTGTTTTTCTAAAAACAATCGTATAAAAAACGGTCGCTAAAAACTTTTATAAAAACGATCATTTTTAAAAACGATCGTTATTCGTTTTCTAAAAGTTCAAAACGAGTGGGTCGTTCATGAAAAAGATCGTTATTTTCCAAAACCGAAACGAGCGTTTTAGAAAGCAATCTAAAAACGAAACACAAAACGATGGTCTGACGATCGTTTTCAAAAACGATTAACAATCCCAGTTGTAACTAACTGTAAAATTTAATTTCATTAAAACTAGATTAATTAAAATAAAATAAACTGTAAACACCTGCTAAGTATCCTGCCGACTTTTAATCAGCTTGAGTAAGGTGAACAATAGTACAAATATAAGATCCCCTTCTAGTAGAATATATATGTGACCCTTAAATTATGCAAACATGGCTGACTTTGTACACGGAAAAAACACGATTCAATGTATAAATCTAGCTTGCAGGAACCCAGCGTTGTCTGGAGATTTAAACCAATTTAAAATTAAAACAAATCTGTGGAGGGTTCATGAATTTTTATGAGACATTCAGACAATCAGCAAAAAAAAAAACAGACAAACAGAAAATGCTACTTCTACATATAAAGTTGACCATACTGGTATGCTCATTGTAACTACATTTTTTCTTCACACAAAGCTAAAAAAGAAATATACATTTAATTTTCATGTCAACTCATGAGTTGAACCCTGAAACCCTAATCTTATTTTTCTTTAATATTTGGCATTTTTGTTTGTATTTTTTAGCCCATAAACGACTAAACCGATTGGGCCCCCGATCCCAAGAAAGGTTTTATAAAAAAAATTGACATATTTTGTATAGAAAAAATATCGGTTTTAGAACTGTTGAACATTCCACGAATGCTCTCATAAAAATCCTCAAAAGTTTTTTTTCTCGATGGACAAAAAAAATGGCGTAAAGCAAGAGTTAAAGCTTAAATTGTTACCAGAACAAACATTTTATCTAAATAACACCCCCACGTTGGGGTATTTTAGGGGGTCAGAGGTGGTGAATGATTTTTTGTTACAATACTCCTCTTAAAATGCATTTGTCTTGTGTTTCCATGATAAGAATGAATAAAATGAATTTATTTTGAACAAACGGTTTCAGGATAATTTAGTTAATATATATATGAATAGATTCTAACAACCATTACTAAAATATGTTGGAGCTTCCACAGCCCGCCAAAGTATATTGATTTTGTCTCTGCTTAGTGTCAAAAATACACATTTTAAGAGTTTTCACGGAAAGTACAAGTTTGCTGTCGGATTTAACAACTTTTCTAAAAAATTGACTCGAATAAGAGGTTTATGGTGTAAACTCAATATAACTCTAACTCCCTGAGGGAAAAGTATTAGACAGATTGCATGCTATGCTAGACTTTATAAACTTTTTATACTTTCACAGAGATTCCCTTCCATTCCCCTCTTGGATGTTTAATTATTCATTCCCATTCATTTCTACTCTCATGTAAACAAACCCATTGAGTTCTTGATGAAGTAGTTAAACGTTTCATTATAAATGAGTAAATTGGACTTTTCACATCGTTTTAGTCATTTATTATTGAAACCATATAGCATGAAAAGTGTTTTATTCTTTTGATTTGATCATTGTGTCTGAAACAAGAAAAACGCAAGTCACTTTTGAACCTTACAGGAAATTAATTAATTTTCAAAAACGAAAACCTGCACATTTATTTAATATTTCATCAGACAAAGCGTTTCAGGAGTTTAACTTTGCTACCTGATGCCGCGCTAACCCCTTAATATTTTAAACTATTAATAAATCAATTAAATCAAATAGTCAAAGTTAAACATTTGAAGGTTTACACTACAAATAATTATGCAGAGATAGAGGGATTTTAAATAAGAGTTTGTCGTTCGTCAGTGCTTAGTTCTCTATTTATCTAACAAACCCTGATTTTCTTATCCCTATATATGTGCAACCCAATGAGCTTAAATATTTTAAACTATAAATTCTGTTAGATCAAATAGTCTAAGTTTGAAATATCAAGGTTTTTACCATCAGGTTGCAAAGTTAAAGAGATTTGGAAATTTAAGTTTGTGTTGCAAAGACTTAATTCTTTTAAAATGTTCAAACAATTGAATCAATTTAACCAGGTTTGTGGATCAAGAAAACCGGTTTCTGCTGGAGACAAGATCAGTTGGGATCCTCTCAAACTAACTAATGTAAGTATAAGAAAACACAAATCCGGGAAATCTTTTGTGATGTAATTGTAAACCTGCAAAAAGGGTATTGTGATTTGTTTCTCTTAAAAATAAGCACGTGCGGACAAGTTTTTTATTGATATTCTTTCCTCTTAAAGGTGTGTTTTCCTCAGCAACAAATTTTCAGCTGCTATTCATATAATTTTTTACTTTGTCGAGTCACAGTGAATTTTATTGTTGTATATTTCGAATTATTATTATAAAATATTCTTAAAGTTATATATTTGTATTTAATGTAATCTTAAACGAACGATAGGAAATTTTATCAATTTGATGTGAACATCTTTAATCCTATCAGAGGGTTCTGACTAGTCGGTCAATTGAACACTTTGATATGATTTCTATTCTATTATAAAAATTGCCAAAAGTTAACATAACCAACTGATGTTTATCAGACTGCGCACACCGATGACAGGTTTAAAGTGAGGAGTACTCTGGGTGTTCATGGAACAGAACCAATTATTGCTTCACCAGGCCGACTACTTCACCAGATGAATGCTTTAGAACCAAAAGGGGTAATATATATATATATATATATACTAGGATGGCTTGTTCAAATTTCGGCTATGAAATGTTTATTAACATCCCACCATTTTTTCTTTCTTCACCTTATCTATAAAAATATTGCAGATTTTCTTATATATTATTATTGGTGGATTAATAATCTAAATATTTGTACAGTTGTTTTAACGTGTAAAATATGTATATTAAACTTGATTCTTATTTAGCCAAATGATATTTAATGTCATAAAAAAGATACAGTTCAACCTTTTCATGATATATTTGTTGGTAAAACATGTATCATACAAACTTTATTCTATAAACCACATGATCAAAATCGCTCAATATTCTCTAAGTTTAAGAAAATAATAAAATCTATAAGTCCTGAGTTTGATTAAAAAATGGATATTCCTAAGTTTCACTTGAATTTAGTTGAAGAAGTCAAAGCACGTACTCGTCTATCAAGTTTTTTTTTAACATAATACTTTAATATCAACACATTTGATAGAAACAAATATTAATTCCATACATATAAATTATAAATATTCACTACAAATCGTGATTTTCACAATATAACTTAAAACATTAGGTTTCAAAGAGAAGACTTGAAATCATGTTCTCATATTACAAGTTTACAACACATAAAAAAATGTGTGAATTCAAAATAGAAATTATTTCAGAAAAAGATTATTTGTTTCTAAATGTTTTTCATGCTTGGAATACTTTCCAGTTTATTGTTACTGAGGCAACTCCAATAAAAATATTATGACAGTTGACGTAGAAAAAAAATTGGTTAGTTTTCATAAAATGTCAAACGGCAGGAGACATTTAACAGGAAAAAAAAAAATTTAACTTAATTTTTTGGAAGTTTAGTATAGTGGAAAGCCACAATTGATTTAAAGGAATTGACTCTTTGCAACAAACTCTGATTTTCTAATCCCTATATCTTTGGATTCCGACGTCGTAAACCTTTGAAATTTCAAACTATGACTTTTGTTAGATAAAAAAATAAGTTTGAAATATCAAAGGTTTACGACTTTGGGTTCCAAAGATATTGGGATTAGAAAATCCGAGTGTGTGGCAAAGAGCCAATTCCTTTATCCACAATATGAACGTTTAGATTAATTATTTAAATCTTAAAATTTTATGAAAAAAAACTCTGATTGGATTAAGCCTCATGAGAGAAAATTTAATTTAACCCGTCAAAGAGAACATTTTTTTTAGCGAATTATTAAAACGGATTTTGAAAAAAAATAAGCTCTGAGCTGAAAACGTTAGAATTGTGGATATTGAGATTAACGTTTGATTTCCTCATTTGCTTAAATTCTCAACATTAATTTAATTTTTAGTTTAGAGTGGGGTTTGCAAAATTTGAAACAGCCAATAAAAATTCGAAAAAATTTGAAATTTTTCGCGCCATTTAATAAAACAACTCTCACTAGGCCGGAAAAAAAAGAAAGAAAAAGGAGTGGATTAAGCAGGAAATTAAAGGTGTCAACATTGGATATTCACATTAATTCAGCGGGATTAAGGGTATACGATTATAAAGTTCCCAGCTATGGTTAGATTAAAAAAATTCTAAGATTCTTTAAAATTTCAGGAATCTTTGAATAAACTGCGAGGAAACCCAACTCGAGCAAAGCTGACAAAAAGTACAAGTCTAACTGGAACTGAACAAAATAAAGGAAGGAAAAAAAGGCTTTCACCTTTAGACAGAAAAAGATCAATGGCTGATGACGAGTTTAAAGAACAGAGAGCAGACAACAGAGAAAAGCTACCAAAACAGGGACGAAAGCATCCAAAAAGAAAGAAAAACAGTCCAAAACTAGTCCTCCAAGGGACTCTACAAGGGGAAGAAAGTCCAGAGAAGAGAATAAAAAGTCCAAGTTCAGGATTATCCACTCAAACAGTTCTCACTGGACTCCCTATTGACAATAAACCCTTTGATTTCTCTCCAACAGGGGTTGAGGCCTGGACGGATAGTAACCAAGCTCCGAACCAAGACCCTGAGAATGATCCGGGATCAAACATTCAACATGAACCCACTCCAGCTTTTTCAATACATCCAGGCAGAATTCTTTTACTTCAAAGTTTTTATCTTGAAAAGAAAAAACTCTTTAAAGAAATGCGCAAAAAAACTTTTCCCTTTTATCTTAAATTAGGTGGTGAAAGTTGTATTTCAAATGAAACCTTAAACCCAAAACTTAAAGAAATATGAAAGTATTTGATTGAAAAGCACTCAAAAACTTGTTTAAAGACTGTGTTTAAAACTTGTTTAATATTTCAACAGTAAATGCATTCTAGTTTGAGGGTTTGTGTTCAATTCTTTCATCAACTTTAATCTATTTTCACATTCAACAATAGTTCGAAGCTGTCGTCAAATATTGATTATCCATTTTCAGAATTATAAAACCTAAAAATGATTATTTATTTATTATTTATAATCCCTTGTGTTTTATTATGTTAGGTACTTTCCCAACGACATTTTCCCAAGCGGCAACTTCCTAAGAGTATTTTACAAGGGACAACTTCCCAAATGTGCAGTTTTCCAAGCGGCAACTTCCCAAGTCTGTCTTAGCCACAGCGCTCGGCCCCTAGCATGTTTTAGCTGCAGCACTCCGCCCCCAAGCCCATCCTAGCCGCAACCCTCAGCCCCATTGAACATGCGGCACCTCAGAAGGTGTAACCAAACCTTTGGGAAGTTGCCGCTTTGGAAATTGCAAATTAGGGAAGTTGCCACCAGGGAAATTGTCACTTGGCAAGTCGCCATCGGGAAAATACCTCACACCTTCTTTTTATAGAACGTAAATTCAAAATTAACAAATTTTACACTTTTTGTACATATTTACTTCTTTTGCAATTCAGGAAGCAGATTGGATTTTTCTGAATATAATTTATGTTGAAATATTCTAAGTTGATACCAGCAAACTTTCTCTGTCCAACAGTTTGATAAGAAGATTTTCAAAGAAATTTAATTTCGCCAATTTCTGAGAATTCTGATTGGACAGATTCAGACTCAGCCCTGACAGAGGTAGGACGCACACGGGTTCTAAACTTGACAAATAAAGAATCAGAATTCTCACGAGATTTCTCCGGGTCCAGCTTAGACGTGGTCAGACTGATAGATCCAGAGAATCAAAACCATACCGGAGGCAGAACTGGTTCGGACGGGAGAAGGTTACGATTAAACCGAACATACTCTCAGTATATTGACAGTGATCAAGATATAGCGAGCTCTCTACTCACATGTTGCCAGGTAGAGATGGGCACGTTGGCTTTTTTATTTCGCTCGTTCATCGTTCGTGAACGACCCGTTTCGTTAGTTTTTTTTTCAATCGTTAAAAACAAATTTATTTCCTTCGTTTTCAAAAATTTTCGTTCATTTTCCATCCATTTCATACATTTTTTGTAAAATTAGTTTGTTCATTAAAAACCAAAGTTTTGTCAAGTTCGTTTGAACAATTTTCAATTGTTCTTTTTTGTCTATCTTTATCGTTGTTTATAAAAACGAAAATGTTTTCATTTCTCTGAACGATCCATTTCGTTCATTCATTGTTCGTTTTTTTCTTCTGGACGACACTCTTTTTCATAAAAAATTTTGTTCGTTCTCAAAAAATTTGTTTGTTAAAAAAACTATGCCCATCTTTATTGCCAGGATGTTGCCTCAAGTTCAACTGGAGTTCAGTTGTTGAAACAGAAGTTGTTGTTTGACTCACTAGATGAAGATTCTTCGTTAGTTCGAGCTAAGATTGGAAAATTGAAGAAAAGAGGTTCATTGACACTACCTCCTCTAAAACTAACTAAAACAGGTAAATTCTAACTTCTTTGTAATTTTTTAACAAATTTGGTATTTTTATTTTCATGTTTTTTAAATTACAATTTTTATTGATAGATACATGTTTTTAATGCAGATTATCACTTTCTCCCAATATTCTTTTCTGTTCACTCTGTCCACTTAAATTTACTTTATTTAACTAGGTTACATTATCTGCACCCCCCCCCCTTAAAGGCTAATACTTGGTTCTTAACACAGCTGATAAAGTAATATGTATTTAGTATTCTGGATGGTATGCAGAATATTTTAAATTTTTTTCTTGGTCTGATTATCTTTCTTATATTACAATAACTGTCTTCTCTTATTTTCTCTTTTCAGGTTCTTTAAACTTTCGCTCTCTCCTTAGATCTTTTAAAATTTAATCACTGGTTCTTTGATTAATAAAGAACACTCTGATAGTTTAAAATTTCCACATTTATCTGTACTCAACATTACCTGTCTAATCATATATAATAAATCCTCAAACCGGTTGGCCTATAATTTTTAAAAATATTTGGAACCACGGGAATTCTCTTAGCCTAAGTGAAATATTAAGTGTCCAAGCAAAGCTGGGTTCCCAATCAAGTCTAATAAAAAGTAAATGTTTGGCATTATCAAAACTTTACATGAAACTTACTGACTCTCCTATTTTAATTGTTTATTATATTTTACTCTTTTCTAGTTTCATAGCCCTCTTTTTTTTCTTTACAAGTATTATGGTTCTGTGATTGTTTTACAATATCATTACCCGGAATCTAATAAAATGGTGATTTTCAAAATAGAAAGCGGAAAAAATGTCCTAGGATTTTTTTGTTGCTTTAGGGGGGATTAGGCGATAAAAAATTGGCTCAAAGTTGTGTTATCCTTATTTTCTCTTGTCTCATTTGCTTTGCTGTAACCCTTTTCCCTCAAGATTTATTTCATTCTTTTCTTCTTTCTTAACCTCTTAACTTTACATTAAACCTGGTGACTTCTTCAGTTGAATTCTTGTATTCTATTAATCAAATGTTTTTACACATCCCTGAATTCTAGTTTAATAAATATCAAAAGATAAGACTGAGCTCACGAAACTCTGCAGTGTTTATTTCGCAACCATTGCTTTCTCAGCATTAAAGGGCTTGTCGACCTAATTCACAAAACTACCCTTTAAATCTTTGCACTTCATTTTTTATCTTATCTATAGTTTTCAATTGCGGACTTGTGGATTTATACAGCAGAGACAATCAAGGAATTTAAGAGAATTTGTATTCTTTTTAAGACAGAAAAACGAAGATATCTTTCCTATTTTTATCCTGTAAAGAGTGGGCACTTTTATGTTAACAGTCCCTTTAAAAGGCATAAATATGTATATAATAAAGGAATTGAGTCTTTGCCACTAACTCTTATTTTCTTATCACTACATCTTTGGAACCAAATGTTGCAGACCTTAGATATTTCAAACTTTGAATTCTGTTAGATCAAATAATTTGAGTTTGAAATATCAAAGGTTGACAACATCGAGTTCTAAAGATATTGATTGTTTAAATATCTGATTTTGTTCCAAAAACTCAATTTCTTTAACAAATAAGAAAAACAAATATTAATTTTAACAAACATTTACCTTTTTGTATTTTGTTTTCAAAAATTTGTCTCTTTATGTTAATGCATAGAACCCATCAAATTGATATTACTGCATTATTCTCTATCCTTTTAATCCTTATGAAACTATTTTAGAATTATGAATTTAATAAAAACCTATTTCAGCATGTTTTTCTGTTGATTACTCCTCGCTTCCTTACTATCCATCTTCATCCAACCCTCCCCATCCACCCTCCTCTCCTACATCAAGCAGACCATTGAGTCAAGATCATCAGAAGATAACTCCAGGACTGGATCCAACCCTCCCCATCTACCCTCCTCTCCTACATCCAGCAGACCATTGATTCAAGATCATCAGAAGATAACTCCAGGACTGGATCCAACCCTCCCCATCTACCCTCCTCTCCTACATCCAGCAGACCATTGATTCAAGATCATCAGAAGATAACTCCAGGACTGGACCCAACCCTCCCCATCTACCCTCTTCTACATCCAGCAGACCATTGAGTCAAGATCATCAGAATATAACTCCAGGACTGGATCCAACCCTCCCCATCTATCCTCTTCTACATCCAGCAGACCATTGAGTCAAGATCACCAGAAGATAACTCCAGGACTGGATACAACCCTCCCCATCTACCCTCTTCTACATCCAGCAGACCATTGAGTCAAGATCATCAGAAGATAAATCCAGGACTGGATCCAACCCTCCCCATCTACCCTCCTCTCCTACATCCAGAAGACCATTGAGTCAAGATCATCAGAAGATAAATCCAGGACTGGATCCAACCCTCCCCATCTACCCTCTTCTACATCCAGCAGACCATTGAGTCAAGATCATCAGAAGATAACTCCATGACTGGATCCAACCCTCCCCATCTACCCTCCTCTCCTACATCCAGCAGACCATTGAGTCAAGATCATCAGAAGATAACTCCAGGACTGGATCCAATCCGTTATCAAAGTATCCAACAAGCGTCAAGCTCCCTCCAACCATGAATATCATAGAAATATGGAAACTAATAACTGACGTTTTAATTCAACTCTAAGATCTCAAATTGTCTTATTCAGTCTGATTTAGTCTGATTGAGTCTGATATAGTCTGATTTAGTCTTATTTAATCTGATTTAGTTTGATTTAGTCTGATTTAGTCTTATTCAATCTGATTTAGTCTTATTTAATCTGATTTAGTTTGATTTAATCTGATTTAGTCTGATTCAGTCTGATTCAGTCTTATGTAATCTGATTCAGTCTTATTAATCTGATTTAGTCTTATTTAGTCTGATTTAATCTGGTTTAGTCTTTGTCTGATTTAGTCTTATGTAGTTTGATTCAGTCATATGTAGTCTGATTCAGCCGGATTCAGTCTTATGTAATCTGATTCAGTCTTATTTAATCTGATTTAGTCTTATTTAATCTGATTTAGTCTGATTCAGTCTGGTCAAGTCTGATTCAGTCTTATGTAGTCTGATTCAGTCTTATGTAGTCTGATTAAGTCTTATGTAGTCTGATTCAGTCTTATCTAGTCTGATTCAATCGTGTGTTGTCTGATTCAGTCTTATGTAGTCTGGTTTAGTCGTATGTAGTCTGATTCAGGCTGATTCAGTCTTATTTAATCTGATTTCATCTGGTTTTTAAACCGGTTTTTAAGTTTTCTGTACTACATCCAAAAAAGAGTCTGATTCAGTCTGATTTAGTCTGATTTAGTCTGATTTAGTCTGATTTAGTCTGATTTAGTCTGATTTAGTCTGATTCAGTCTGAAATAGTCTGACTTAGTCTCATTCAGTCTGATTTAGTCGGATTTATTCTAATTCAGTCTGATCTAGTCTAAAGTAGTCTAATGTATCCTGATTTAGACTGATTCAGTCTGATTTATTCTAAAGTAGTCTAATGTAGTCTAATTTAGTCTGATTTATTCTAAAGTAGTCTAATGTAGTCTGATTCAGTCTGATTTATTCTAAAGTAGTCTGATTTATTCTAAAGTAGTCTAATGTAGTCTAATTTAGTCTGATTTATTCTAAAGTAGACTAATTTAGTCTGATTACTGTTAACTTCAGTCTCTCGGAACTTAATCTTTTCTAACAAGAATAAGTATATCTACATACGTCCTCCTCGCTCGGACAAAGGTTTAAGGTGTGAATCATATATGTCACTCTACTACAAGAGGGTAACTTGAAATCACGTGTTCAGTCCCTTATATTATTCCAGTGTTTTTATTAATTTGTACATCTACACACGCTTTTTACCTTGTTTTTCAAAAAAACGTTGAATTTAAACATGGTTAAAAATTTAGATTACTATCGATTGATGGATTAACGTAGATCTAACATTTGATTTTAAATACCACGACTTCAACTGTCTACACAGCACGGTAAATGCCAGAATAAATGTTAGGTTTTAATAATTGATAAGCTTTAGAAATATTTATTACTGGGTAGTGGGATATAGCTCAGCTTGTACTATTAAATGTCGAGAAATTGAGTTTTTGTAACAAACTCAAATGTTCTTATCCCATTATCTTTTCAACCTGATGGAGTAGTAGCCCTTTGATATTTCAAACTTAGATTATTTGATTTAATAGAATTCATAGCTTGAAATATCTATGGTCAACGACATTGGGTTGCAAAGATAATGGAATTAGAAAATCAGAGTTTGCGATAAAAACTTCATTCCATCAAAATTACGTTTGATGTGAGATTGAAGCTCGCATAAAAATGCGAATGGCACACTTACACGTCGGAATCCAATATTAGATTTAAATATTCTTATTAAATATGTGAATTTTGCAAATAATTTGGCATATTTTAAACACCTTTCGCCAATATTTAAATGAGTTGAGTCAAACTCAATATTAGAATCTTTCCTCATTCTAAAATTGAAAAAACATTTCTTGCGTTGCAGCCAATTTCAACATCATGAAAATAGTTCTTTAAAATTCAAAACTTCACAAAAGAATTTAAAGTGCATATTTATTTTTGATAAAATATTGTATTTATAATTAATTTTCGTTAAATCTAGATTTTATTTTTTATTGTCAATATACTACTTAATTGCTATTCTTACTCAAGATAAAAATAGTTGTGTTCAGTAGCGTCTGAAAATATGGTATGGACACATGGTTGGAGTCGGTGTTTCAAAACATTTAGCCAACGTACTATTTGAACTTTTTTAAAATTCTCCCTTGCACCCTAATAATTAAAGTTAGAGGTCTATTTTTTTTTTATAAGCAGGCCTTGAATAGGGTCCCCCCCCCCAACCTATATTAGACAAAATTAGCCCAACCAGGATAGGGTTAATTGTTAAAACTTGTTGTTTATTGATTCTAACACAATGAATGCCATCAGAAAATCATTCAGCCAAGAAACCATAAAATTATTTTTTTTAGATTTCTTATTTTATGTTTGTTGTCGTCTTCATTTGTTTTAAAACAATTATCATTTTAATCATTGAACTAGGTTTAACTATTATTATACTTTAGTTCATCTATGTAAAACTAGTATTGAACTATATTTGAACTATAGTAGTTAAGCTGTATTTGAACTATAGAAGTTGAACTATATTTGAAATATAGTACTTGCAATGTAAATGAACTATATTTGAACTATAGTAGTTGAACTATATTTGAACTATAGTAGTTGAACTATATTTGAAATAAAGTAGTTGAGCTGTATTTGAAATATAGTACTTGCAATGTAAATGAACTATATTATTTTTGTAGTTTGACCATATGTGAACTATACGTCGTTGTTGTATATATTAATACGAAAAAGACGATTTTTTATTTAAACTATGATTTCTACCTAAAACAGCAGAAACACTTAAGCATTTAAAAAAAGAGAAGTTGTCGAGTAAACTTGTAATTTGATAAATGGTTGTCGGGGATCAATTCATAAAAAGTCGGCTTTGTTGTATTGATATGTTCGCCGACCACTGTAGCTATAATTGATCGAACTGTATAGAAGTAGAAATGTAGCCAATATAGAAATGTGATTATGTTTAAAATAATATTTAAAAAGTATGCTCAAATATTTAATAATATTTTTCACTAGTGTGCATTAGTCGCCAAAATTTTATGATTATAATGGAAAAAACAATATATTCAAATTTATTCTCGAGCATTTATTTTATTTTAAAATTCATCAAGTCGTGTGAAATTAATATGTATACTGGTGAAAATGAAAATCATATTTTTAAAAAAGTTTAATTAATGTATTTTTTTAGAAACTATATTGTAAACCTTATTTAAACAAGAATAAAACTTTAATGTTAAACAATAGTTTTTTTTTTAGCTAAAAGGGAGTGTTCGCGAAAAATGAGAGGGGGTATAGGCTTACAGCGAAAAATAATCGCTTTTGATCGCTACTAATATTACTTTTATCTAATGTGTCTATAAGGAGAAAATTGTTAAAAACGACTTATACTGAAGAACGTAGCGTCCATACAAATTCAGAAAGTTGCAATATTCAACTTTCGTGAAATAATTAATTTAATTTCAAACAAATCATTTAGATATTACAACCTATGGCATCGATTATTTTTCGACGCATTCGTATACAGTTAATATTTCATAATATTTCTATTTGTTTTTATATAATTAAACGCCGAATTATTTAGCCGCCAGATGTCTCGGCTCGATCGATGCTAGCTTTGAATAATTACAGGTTTTTTAAAAAATTTTATTTTTAAAAATATTTAAATTTTTTTCCACGTGCAACGCCGGGCCCTCCCGCTAGTACATAAATTCCATATATAAATAGTGTATAAATTCCAGCTAGTATATAATATATTAGAATTAATCTAAATTAATCTCCTTTACTTGTATTATAGTTTCCTTTCTTCAATATATTTATTATTTTTTCCAATCAATGCTTATTTAGTATTATTTTTGCTTTTATAGAAACATTTTTTATTTAATGTCCGGGACATTTTTCATGGATTTTATTTTCATGGTTTTCTTCTTTATATTCCGGAAGGTTTATTAAAGAAAGACTACTTGTAGATCTTCATGAACATTAATTATAAGAATATTATTATAAATCAACATTATGCATGCATAAATTGAGCAAGTATACCATGAGCTGTTTTAAAGTTACCTATATTGCAGGAAAAAATACTTAAAGAAAATTGTCTGCTTTTAGAATCGAGAGTGTTCAAAGTCAGTCGTAATTTTTCTCTTTAACTTTCTTTTTAAATGTTGATTTACGATAAATATGTGTTAACCGGTAGAAAGCTGAATCTTCTCTAAACATATGCAGTTGCTTTCTAGTTGCTTTCTAATAATAAAAATATATATCTGCAGTGAATTCACATTGATCCAAAAGTTACAAGCTCCGACGCAATAATCTATGAGAAATTTGCCAAAAACAAGTGTTTTAAAGTTTGTATTTATATATTTTGGTAGCAAATAGTTACAAACGAGTTAGAGGAAAATATCAAAGGATGCGTTGAGACGCTTAATTTAACTGTCTAGAGTTTTGTGAATCTGTATAAATAATACTGTACAGTGTACAGTACTTTATGTTTTTTTAGCTGAATTGCCTGGCGCTGCCCGGGTTGCTCATAGTTATTCCCACCGATTACTCGCACTTGGTCGATCTGTTTACTTGTGATCTGCCTAGCAAAAAAGAGGTTTACCCATCCATGCTTGAAACTCGCTGAATATAACAATCGAATTTTTTTTAATTTATTGAGCCCCCAAAAGAATATAAATTAGAATATACGATTTTTGTCTCTTTTGAGGTTTTGTTTATTTCAAGTTCTCTTTCTCTTTTTAGAAACATCAGATAAAAAGGAACCGTATCTTTTTTACGAACACACTCTTTAATGAGGGCTCTATCATCTTCCCCCCACCCCCACCCATTTTCTGCCCCCCATGATACTCTGTAGATTCTACCTCATGTCCACATGATAGTTCGGAACCAACGAGGTTATAGTGCATAGAGTGATGATGTACGCTAATCCTTTACTAATTGTATAGGACATCAACTATACAGAGAGCATACTGCATATTTGTTTATTATAAGATGATTCTAGCCCAACCTATAGTATGTCAATATAAGTAAACAGTTGTAAGTGTAGAGTTCAGCTAACTGAGCACACAGGTAGAGAACTATTATCCCCCCTGTTCGGAACACACTTAAAACTTCTAAAAACAGCCACTAGATGGCTCTGTTCTGGAAAAGAAAGCAGCCCTACTATATATTCTTCCTGCTTCCTCATTGTGCTTCATTAAATCCCACTGATTTCAAGACAATGTCATTTGTTTAGCCTTCAGAACTTTGTCATTTTGGTTGTAGATGTAAAAATTATGTGGCTCGCAACAGTTAAGAGCTATTAACCCTCTTACAGTTGGTGTATATCAGGGTTTAATTTTTTTTCACAATCTCTAATAACAACAATAATAATAAAATGGTATCTGTATGCAAAACTGGAACAAAAATAACATTTAAGAAATTTCCTGTTAGTTCTGTTCCTGACTCTTCTCTCAATCTATTTCATATCATATAATTGTAATTTAAAATCTTAACTTATTGATCAGTGTTCTCTTTAGTATACGTTTCTGCTTTACATAAAAAACCATTAAAATCATTCATAATTTGTTGATTGGACTAATATTGGATCCCCCTGATTTTAAAGATATTTTTTTTGGGGGGGGGGAGTAGGTGGAGCCCCCTTGATTGCCATACCACTTCCTTGACCGAAGTGGGGTGCGGAGTTAATTACCTTCCTGGGATAAAATAAAAATCTACCAGACGAGGTGGGGTTGGGATATTTCTAATTTTAATTCATTATGCGTTTAATCATATTGTGCCTTAAATCATGAATAGATTTATGTGATTATTATTTTTACTCTATTCTATCCTGTCTACAACATTCTAATACAAATCTTCCTGAAATGAACCCCTGTACGGAACTCTGGTGGCAAGATTGTAACTAAGCTGAGTCCAAAGTTTCGTGTACACTTGTACAAATAGTTCCTCTTTATACTATAATCTCTTTTCCTTTAATACACAGACTTTTCCATTTAAATTTTAAATAATTGTTAAAACCCCCTTAATGTCTTCAGTTTCATAATAAATATTTGTCTAATGTACAATTCCCGCGTATAAAATAACCTACTCTGTATATTTCTTATACAAATGGAGTACTGTCTACCAAGCATGTATAATCATATGGTAGGGCAGGCCTTCTATTGCATACTCCTTGGTTTTTCATCATATCTCCTCTAATTACGGAGCTAATATTGAGGAGATTCGGATAAAGGAATTGAGTTTTCGTCACAAGCTCAAATTTTCTTATCTCTATCTTTGCAACCTGATTGTATAAATCTTTGATATTTCAAAATTAGATTATTTGATCTTATAGAATTCATAGTTTGAAATATCTAATGTCTTCGACTTTAGATTGCAAAGATATTGGTATCAGAAAATCTGAGTTTGTGGCAAAAATGCAATTCCTGTGCTCCTCATGCAATACTGTGTAAAATCAAAACTAGATGAGATAAGAGGTCACAAAGTGGTACCAGTGATATCGCATACATTCAACTTTCTAATTCTGACTAGTTTTCAGTTTTTTTAGCATAAAATGCGACTTTGTGGTATCTGTGATAGCCCTGCTCCTCAATCTTGTGGTGGTTGTGGTAACGTTAGGTAATCAAACACACGTGGTTTTATGATGTACACAAACCAAGACTGTGGTAACGTTAGGTAATCAAACACACATGATTTTATAATGTACACAAACCAGGACTGTGGTAACGTTAGGCAATCAAACACACATGGTTTTATAATGTACACAAACCAGGACTGTGGTAACGTTATACAATTAAACATTTTGCAGTAAAGTTGGTCATTTTATACGAGTTGTGTTAATGTAAGGTAACTTTAATATTTTAGTTATTTTAGATAATTCAAAACGAGATGTGGTAGTGCTAAGATAATTAAACAGAAGATGGGTAATGTTAGATAAATAAAAACGAGATGTGGAAATGTTAGATACTTAAACATGGGATGTGGTAATGTTAGTTAATTTAACACGAGATTTGGTAATATTAGATAATAAAACACAAGATGTGGTAATGTTAGCTACTTAAACACGAAATGTGATAATGTTAGATGATTAAATACGAGATTTGGTAATGGTAAATTAGACATCAGATGTGGTAATGTTAGATAATTAAACACGAGATGTGGTAATGTTGGATAATTGAACACGAGATGTGGTAATTTTGGATAATTAAACACGAGATATGGTAATGTTAGATAATTAAACACGAGATGTGGTAATGTTGGATAATTAAACACGAGATGTGGTAATGTTGGATAATTAAACACGATATATGGTAATGTTAGATAATTAAACACGAGATGCGGTAATGTTGGATAATTAAACACGAGATGTGGTAATGTTGGATAATTAAACACTAGATATGGTAATGTTATATAATTAAACACAAGATATGGTAATGTTAGATAATTAAACACGAGATGTGGTAATGTTGGATAATTAAACACGAGATATGGTAATGTTAGATAATTAAACACAAGATGTGGTAATGTTGGACAATTAAACACGAGATGTGGTAATGTTGTTTAATTAAACACGAGATGTGGTAATGTTGGATAATTAAACACGATATATGGTAATGTTAGATAATTAAACACGAGATGTGGTAATGTTAGATAATTAAACACGAGATGTGGTAATGTCAGGTAATTAAATACGAGATGTGGTAATTTTGGATAATTAAACAAGAGATGTGGTAATGTTGTAAGGTAAATAAACATGAGTTTAAATAATGTTAGATAAATATAATCTGATAGTTACTTTTGAAAACATGTATTCCTTTTTCGGGGATTATTGATAATTAAGACGACATTTTCATATTTTCCAGGAATGTTCGAAAATCCAGCGCCAGCGAAGTATTATTTTTAAAAAATATCAAACATATTATGAAATATTAACTATATATGAATGCGTCGAAAAATAATCGATGACTCTTGGTTGTCATATCTGAATGATTTGTTTGAAATTAAATTGATTATTTTACAATCCAATTTGAATGTTGCAACCTTCTGAATTTGTATGGTCACTATAACGTTCTTCAGCATGAGTCGTTTTTAACAATTTCTCTTATAGGCGCAACAGATGGAAGTAAGATTAGTAGCGATCAAATGCACTTATTTTTCGCCGTAAGCTTATACCCTCTTTCATTTTTCGCGAACACTCCCTTTAATGTCAAATCTTGATATTTTTAAAATTATATGTTTTAGCGATTTACACAATAATTTTAAACACTAGCATTATAACAGTTTTACAGTTTTAGTGGTTAATTGTTGCTGCATAGTTTTGGATACAAATATGTAAACAGCCTTACAAGACAAGTTTATATATGAACAATTTGATACTTATCTCTCATAAATTAAAATGTTGAAAAATATGTAAAATTTGAAGCGCATGATGTCCGCATTTTCTTTTGTAAATGTATATTAGTTCGAACGGTAGAAAGTAAGTAAATCTTTTATTCTAAACTCTTAAGCTTTAAAGTTTTTTTTTCCTTTTTTCTTTTTATATTTTGTTCTTGTTCCTGATAATGTTAAATCAGTGAATGGATTGCACCAAATTATACCTTTCTTGCCAGGTTTAGCAAAATGTTACATTTGAACATTATTTAGTTCAATTGCCAACAAAAACAACAAATTTTGTTTATTTATTTTGAAAAGAGGCCCATTTTTATGATTTTTAATAAAAGTAAAATTTTTTCAACAAATAAAGAAAGACAAACAATGTTTTTGGGACCTAAAAGAGACAGTTAGTGTAATTTAAAGTGACCCTCCATGTGAAGATAGTAATGCCCGGTACAACTTGAAACCTTTAAACAAAGAGAATATAATATATTAGAGTGGAATTTAAACAATCCCTCGGTATGAATTTTGTCAGTTCAAAGTGTACAATTCATGTAAATGTTCACAAAATTATACGCAGTACATCAATCTAATCTATAATCCTTTCTCTTTGCCTTTCTTGGAATTACATCTAGGCGACGGTCTCTACAAGTATTGCATGTTGTTTATTGTAAATTATATAAATAATATTTCTCTAGATATTGTGGAATTGAACATCAGAAGAAGGATTGGATTCAACACAAACCCTTCTGTAATCCTTTCAAGTAAATTAATCTGATATATAGATACAAGACAATCCATGCTGTAATCCTTTCAAGTATGTTAGTCTAATATATAGATACAAGACAATCCATGCTGTAATCCTTACAAGTATGTTAATCTAATATATAGATACAATACAATCCATGCTGTAATCCTTTCAAGTATATTAATTCAATATATATAGATACAATATAATCCATGCTGTAATCCTTTCAAGTATGTTAATCTAATATATAGATACAATACAATCCATGCTGTAATCCTTTCAAGCAAATTAATCCAATATATATAGATACAATACAATCCATGCTGTAATCCTTTCAAGTATGTTAATCTAATATATAGATACAATACAATCCATGCTGTAATCCTTTCAAGTATGTTAATCTAATATATAGATACAATACAATCCATGCTGTAATCCTTTCAAGTATGTTAATCTAATATATAGATACAATACAATCCATGCTGTAATCCTTTCAAGTATGTTAATCTAATATATAGATACAATACAATCCATGCTGTAATCCTTTCAAGTATGTTAATCTTATATATAGATACAATACAATCCATGCTGTAATCCTTTCAAGTATGTTAATCTAATATATAGATACAATACAATCCATGCTGTAATCCTTTCAAGTATGTTAATCTTATATATAGATACAATACAATCCATGCTGTAATCCTTTCAAGTATGTTAATCTAATATATAGATACAATACAATCCATGCTGTAATCCTTTCAAGTATGTTAATCTTATATATAGATACAATACAATCCATGCTGTAATCCTTTCAAGTATGTTAATCTAATATATAGATACAATACAATCCATGCTGTAATCCTTTCAAGTATGTTAATCTTATATATAGATACAATACAATCCATGCTGTAATCCTTTCAAGTATGTTAATCTAATATATAGATACAATACAATCCATGCTGTAATCCTTTCAAGTATGTTAATCTAATATATAGATACAATACAATCCATGCTGTAATCCTTTCAAGTATGTTAATCTAATATATAGATACAATACAATCCATGCTGTAATCCTTTCAAGTATGTTAATCTAATATATAGATACAATACAATCCATGCTGTAATCCTTTCAAGTATATTAATCCAAAACATACATCTATACAATGCAACCAATCTACAAAAAAACTGTTACGCGAGCCATGCTGCGTGTATGAAGTCTATGTGGTGCCCCTGTGAATTCCTGAGTTCTCCCTGCGGATCTGTACAGAACGTATTGTGAAAAAACTAGTTTTAGGAGCTGTTTACAGACTGACTACGCAGGCGCAAGATTTCTCGCGTGAGAGTGAACAGTTTCTGTATTTAGTATATGTTTATTTGTCTTGCAAGTGTAACCGTGCTAACCCTGCTTATAATTCTAGGATCACTGCGGTAATCATTTTCTTATATATATGTATGCTATCATTTGAGTATATTATGATTGATATTTGTAAATGTGTTTGTTGGTTCCTTGCCACAGTTTTTTAATGCCTGAGTGGATTATTTGTTGTATTCATATGATTTATCACTCAAAGCTTTTTCTGTGGGCTTATTAAACTTATTTAGATTGAAGTCTTGGAGAAATAAACGTTCGGAACCTTATTATTATCCTTTGTTATGGAGAGCGTTGAGAGGAGGAAGGCTTACAATCCAATCTTGAGAAATACCGCACGGTATATATATTAGGTCTTTAGGGAAATCGCTAAGTAGCGAAACAAAAACAAAACAAAAAACAACAAATAAAAAAGCAATAACAACAGCAAAAACAATAACAAAAGTAACAACAACTACAACAATAACAACAACAACAATAACAACAACAACAACAACAACAACAAAAACAACAACAACAACAAAAACAACAACAACAACAACAAAAACAGCACCAAAAACAACAACAACAACAACAATAACAATAACAATAATAACAAAAACAACAACGACAACGACAACATCAAAAATATTTAAACAATATTCAAACAAATTTTAAGTCAGACTAAATGAATTCTAGTTTTATTGTAAGTATTATACCTCCATTAAAAGTTTGTACTCTAAGGTTTGTGAGGATTAAACCTCTATTAAAAGTTTGTACTCTAGGGCGTTTAAGGATTAAACCTCTATTAAAAGTTTGTACTTTACGGTGTGTGAGGAATAAACTTCCATTAAAAGTTTGTACTCTAGGGTGTGTGAGGATTAAACCTCTATTAAAAGTTTGTACTCTAGGGTGTGTGAGGATTAAACCTCCATTATAAGTTTGTACTCTAGGGTGTGTGAGGACTAAACCTCCATTAAAAGAGTGTACTCTAGGGTGTGTGAGCAATAAACCTACATTAAAAGTTTGTACTCTAGGGTGTGTGAAGATTAAACCTCTATTAAAAATTTGTACTCCAGGGTGTTTGAGCATTAAACCTCCATTATAAGTTTGTACTCTAGAGTGTGTGAGGATTAAACCTCTATTAAGTTTGTACTCTAGGGTGTGTGAGGATTAAACCTCTATTAAAAGTTTGTACTCTAGGGTGTGTGAGGATTAAACCTCTATTAAAAGAGTGTTAAACCTCTATTAAAAGTTTGTACTCTAGGGTGTGTGAGGATTAAACCTCTATTAAAAGTTTGTACTCTAGGGTGTGTGAGGATTAAACCTCTATTAAAAGAGTGTACTCTAGGGTGTGTGAGGATTAAACCTCTATTAAAAGAGTGTACTCTAGGGTGTGTGAGGTACTCTAAGGTGTGTGAGGATTAAACCTCTATTAAAAGTTTGTACTCTAGGGTGTATGAGGATTAAACCTCTATTAAAAGTTTGTACTCTAGGGTGTGTGAGGATTAAACCTCTATTAAAAGAGTGTACTCTAGGGTGTGTGAGGATTAAACCTCTATTAAAAGAGTGTACTCTAGGGTGTGTGAGGATTAAACCTCTCTAGGGTGTGTGAGGATTAAACCTCTATTAAAAGTTTGTACTCTAGGGTGTGTGAGGATTAAACCTCTATTAAAAGTTTGTACTCTAGGGTGTGTGAGGATAAGATTTGTGGACAGTTCCTTGTAGCAGGAAGAAATTTAAAGGTAATGTTTTCAATTAAAGGTAATTTAAAGATAATGTTTTCAATTAAAGGTAATTTAAAGATAATGTTTTCAATTAAAGGTAATTTAAAGATAATGTTTTCAATTAAAGAGAATTTAAAGGTAATGTTTTCAATTAAAGGGAATTTAAAGGTTAATGAAGAAGAACGATAGAAGGTTTCCTCAACATTTTATTTCTTTAGCGAGGTTTCATAATAAAATATGATTGTGCATGTCTCAAAGGTTTACTAATAAACTTCAAAAGTTCCCGTAATTTCTCATGTTTTTGTATTTTTGTAGTGAATGATATCACATATTCTTTTTTTTATAATCTTTCCAAAATATTTTGGAAAATATATTATAATACTAATGGACACATATTTCCGTATATCTACACAGTAATACAAACAAATTATGGAGTTTTCAATAAAGAAATATTAAACATTAAAACCCCAAGACCATTTATTACCATGTTCATTGCTTTTTAATAGATTTTTACGTTAAAGATAGTCTTAGTATCTTCACTAATTGAAAATTGTTTAATGTTGTAACTTGATCAAGGATGTAACGCTGATCAGCCATTAGAAATAAAAAAAACTAAGATAAAACCCAAATGTCCTTCGGGCGTGGATTATTGGCTGATACGTCAGTTTTAAATTTATTCTTGTTCAACACCTTAGTTTTATTTTTCTTTAGACTAATCTAAAAAATATTTTACAAAAAATAGAGATTATATGCATTCTATTGAAAAAAGGTAAAACGAATAGGATTGTAAATATTTAATGTTCTATCTGTGTGTAAAACCCATTATTTTAATGAATCTTAGTACAACCTAGCGGTGAAAATCTGAACTAATAGTACAGGAGGAAACATAGTTTCAAACACCTAAGTATTTCAAGTATTCTATACAGAGATAGGTATAGGTTGTGTGTACGCACTGCGCACTAGCTCACTATTTTACTGATAAAAACAAGGAATATGCCAATCTGTTTAGGGAATTCCGAATTAGAGATTATGTAAGGAAACCATGTCGTTTGGCTATTAAAATAACTCAAATATAATCATATTCCGAATATTGTAATTAATGTGGTCATTTTAAATTTGTGTGCAAGGGTATAAATATGAAAGTGCGTGCGCACTCGCTACTGCAGTGCATCTATAACAGGTTGGATACAATCAAGGTTAGGAACTTTTAGGATCTTATACTTACGCACGCGCACACAATTATCAGAGGCGTATTCAGGGGG